>NW_017670612.1:0-212005 GCF_001879085.1 Nicotiana attenuata
TGATTACCAATAGGTATTGTGTTGAGTAAGTCTCAAAGAAACTTATTCAGTTTCCAAAGTATACGCGAAAGCGATTGATTATATTGAGACTATAAATAAAGGAAAGATTTAATATCTTCTATTACTACAACTTGTAGCTGGGTAATATAATTGTGAAAAGCTACCCCTTTTATTCTCCAGTTTTTACTACACAAATAAAAGTATACCACAATAAAGTGGATGTTTATTGATATAAAAACCTATATCATAAAAAACTTGGAGTTTATTGATAATTGCACACGTCATGGTGTAAATCTGAAATTTATCAATATTGATAATTTATTCAGTTGGCATAACTAGTTTAGCCATATCAAATGGCATAACTAGTTTAGCCATATCAATTTAAGTATGATGTGCAAAAATAAAAGAGAGTTCATATGGGTAAATATTAAAGAACTAGAAAGTTCTTTACGAATTCTCTTACGTTGCTTGTTCTCATTAATTAATAGATCAACTAAAATTGGGATTGAATCCCATGAATTCTGGAAATATCAAAGGTGAATACGGGCCCATTCACCCGCCATGTATACCACATAAGATGCATCTATGAGATGGTTACATGTGCAATTATTATTGACCCGCAACCTGGTGTTTTGCAAGGTAACTTGCTCAATAATTTAATATAGAGCATAATTTCCAGATTTTTTATTCAAGATAGTTCTTCTTGATAAGTTGGTTTACATCACAGTTGGTTTAGCAAAATGATTTATTGAGTGCCTCCACTTAATAGCTAAACTATTGCTTATGAGAACAAAGTTATCTATATCAGTTCGATATAGGTTATATACGAAAGTATATTACATTCTCCCCTCACAAGTGGTTTCAGGGTCAAGAACCAAATAATTCTATCTCATTATTATTGATGTGCGGTGTATATTTTGATTAACACCATAATACACAAAGAAGGGTTCTCAAAGTTGAGGAAACAAGTTAGTTTTTCTAACATGAGGGGGAGACAAGATGCAACAGTTGAGAAAAAGTTATGTGGAATGAATTATCATTTGTGCATCTAGATCCTCGAATAACATAATATGAACTTGAGGTTCATAAAAAGGATAATTCATTTGCAATATATTGCTAAGCATGCCAGACGCATTTGCTGGCCCAAATAAAGTAACGACATCTATGATAGCGCTAAATATATATATGAGGATCTTAAGTCTGAAGAAACAATTCAAGTAGAATTGGTTTCATATGAAAGACATGTAGTTTTGAACATGTAGTTCAAACACTTGAAAGTATAAGTCAATGGTATGTGCAATCAGTTTTCGATATCTTATATGTCTAGCATGACATGAAAACTTGATATGCATCTAAAGTCTATTATATGGCTTATATGACTTAACTATTATGCCAATCCTTGAAGGATTTAAATCGCTTAAAGCATATACATTTCTTGGTCCTGAAGTGCCATATCCTAAAGGCAATTTGTGCACATATGTATCTTGCTATAACTATAAGCATGATAACGTGATAGCAAGAATACCTCTATGGAAATATTAAAAAGTCATTCCACGACATTATATGAAGACAATTCATCTCTATCAAGAATGATGATTTCAAGGTGCAATATATTCATTTAAGTTAATATGGCTGATTTGTTTATCAAATCTCTACCAAAGATCTTTTGAAGATGTTGCGCAAGATTGGAATGCAAATGCTTAAGGATGTGAATTGATGCTCTCATCAGGGGGAGTTAATATGCGTTGCACTCTTTTTCCTTATAAGATTTTGTCCCACTGGGTTTTTCTTGCAAGGTTTTTAACGAGGCAACCAAAAGACGTATTGTTAGATATGTGTACTCTTTTTTCTTCTCTAGAATTTTTTTTCCCACTGGGTTTTATTTTAGTTAAGGTTTTAACGAGGCACATTATCTGTTGAATAGACATTCAAGGGGGAGTGTTATAAATAGAATTTTATTTATGGTGAATGTCTATATTTAGAGAGATTCTTGGGTTTATTTCTTGGTGGCTAAGTCACCCTTTCCCTATAAATAGAGGGTTCTATTCCATTGTAATTCACCCCAAAAATTCAATAAGAATTCTCTCTCTCTTTCTCTGCAATATTGCTCTTGTTCTTTTATTATTTTATAATAGTTTTGTTTTTATAAGTATTTTTTAGCCATAGTTATTACTACATTTATTTATATTTATAGTGTTTATGTATAAAAAGTAAAGAAAGTAATATATATATATATATATATATATATATATATATATATATATANGTTTGGTTTTGGTTTTAATCAGAAAAAAACCGAACCAAACCGACTATAGGAGTAGCTATTTCAAATTT
Organism: Nicotiana attenuata; assembly: GCF_001879085.1. Taxonomy (NCBI): domain Eukaryota; kingdom Viridiplantae; phylum Streptophyta; class Magnoliopsida; order Solanales; family Solanaceae; genus Nicotiana; species Nicotiana attenuata. The sequence goes on from NW_017670612.1 coordinate 2,335, forward strand.
ATTATTATACCTATAAATATGTATATTGTTATACAAAGTTTCAAAAAAAAATTGGTAAATGTTAATAGTTTGTACTTTTAATATAGTTCTTTACCTTTACATTCTAGTTTGATTGGTAGTTTTCTTTTGTTTAGTGTAAGAATCCATTTCGTGTTAAAAATAATATATTTTTAATTGAGTCCTTAAATTATTCATCACTATTTGATACAATTATCATCAATATATCTTGGTAAATAATAGATTTCTCAAAGGGCAATTGATTGATAGTGTTACATTGAAAATATGGTCGCCGAAATATGTGTTTAGTAGTGTATGTCTTATATTTAAGAAAAAACCGACAAATAACCGAAAAAACAGAAAAACCGACATAAACCGAATCGAGAAAAACCGACTTAATCGGTTTGGTTTGGTTCTAATATTTGAAAAACCGACTTACTTGGTTTGGTTGCTTTTTAGGGAAAAACCGATCCAAACCGAACCATGAACACCCCCTACTAATTGGCCAAGCCTGACATCCTAAAACCTAAACCCTCACGTCACTTCCCTCTCCAGCCGCCACACCCTTTCCCACCTTCCCCACTTCCCTCGTCAACCTAAAGCCTACATCTCGTAGCATTCTTGAAATGCAATGAGAAAGTCGTGGCACTCTTGAAATGCAATGAGAAAGTATAAAGGCTGAATTGGAGATAAAGGTCAAGGAGTTTAGACTTTAGAGCAGATAACTATTTTTTTGAATCTCAAATTTTATCATCGTCTATAATTTGCATTTCTTTGTTCCTTTGTATTATTTTCAATGTGTAAATTTAGCCTTCGTCATTTGTAACTTATGCTGAATTTGGCAGAAGTATCTTTATTCTTCTTCTTAGTTAATTGGGAAGAGAAAATTTGAATCTTTATGTTCATTGTTAGATTAGTATACCTGTAAAACTATTTTTGGTTGAAGCTTCCGTAATATGATTCAGGAGATAGTTTTAATCACTTTTGTTGAAATTGATTTTCAGCCAATTATGGATTTCTTAACTAAATATTCATTGTTTTTGCTTGAATGAACTCTTGCTATTTCTTAGGCATATTGTTGCTTATGTTAATATTTGTAGGTTTTTTTTTGCTATGGATCTGTAATTCTTTATTGAAATGATAATGTAGGGTTACATACTTATTCTTGGATATATATACAATCAGTTATTTTTATCTTCTGGTGTTAATTTACTTTATTAAAAATTGACAGGAAAATATGTGGAGCTTTAAAAGCAACAGTGACAAACTAGACCGACTAATAGCCTGTTTGGCCAAGCTTCTTTTTGGCCAAAAGTGCTTTTTTTGGCCAAAAGTACTTTTGGCCAAAAATTGAGGTGTTTGGCCAAGCTTTTGGAAGGAAAAAAAATGCTTTTGAGGAGAAGCAGAAGCAGTTTTGGAGAAGCAGAAAAAAGTAGCTTCTCTCCAAAAGCACTTTTTTGAGAAGCACTTTTGAGAAAAATACACTTAGAAGCAGTTTTTTAAAGCTTGGCCAAACACTAATTGCTGCTCAGAAGTGCTTTTCAAACTAATTAGCCAAACATAAACTGCTTCTCACCAAAAGTACTTTTGAGAAAAGTACTTTTGAAAAAAAAACATTTCTCAAAATAAGCTGATTTTTACAGCTTGGCCAAACGGGCTATAAGGTGCAGTTAGAGACAAATGTTAGCGGAAAAAGGAAAAGATTGTGCGGCTTTAGGTCTCAAGCAAGATTCTAGTACTATAATTAGTGTCATAGAAGAATTATGTACTGTAAAATATTTTGAGACTTAAATATACAATTATTTGTAACTTGAATCTATTTTGGAAGCTAAAGATTCTTAGCTACATTATAAAAGTTCTCGTGACAACCAATGCTTGTGGAAAATTCTTCAATGTGTAGCAATGTAATATTTATTTTGTACCTAAGCGCGTATATATAATTGCCACGTAACAAAAATATGGTTATACATTCTCACTTTTCGTAGCTTATAAAGAAAATCTTTAGCTATAATTCTATATAATTCATAGCAAAAAAGAATGAATTCTTAGCTACTAACTAAAATGTTTGTGGCAAATACTTCAATTCATAGTTATGAATTTTTAAATTCGTAGCTAAATACAAGTACTATTGCCACGAGACTAAGCTATAAAAATAGCCACAAAATTTGAATTTCCATAGCAACCAAATTAAATATTTTGCCACAATAAAATACATTGTGGCTACAATATAGAGACTGCTACATGTTTTATTTGTCGTGGCAAAAGAATAAAATTATTTGCTATAAGTATATATTTCGTGGCAAAAAAGTTTATCAATATAGCTACAATACAAAAAATATTCGTAGCAATAAGTATTAGTCCTTAGCCATGTAACATGTAAAGTTTGTAGCTAACTTTTAGCTACGCTACATTTTGCTACGAATGCTACAGAAAAAATAATTGTGGCTAAAGCTTTTTGCTATGGAAATTTTCATATTTAGCGACCATATACTTCGTAGCTATATATGCATAATGTTGTAGTGTTCGACGCTCGTGATTGATAGCGAAAGAATCCTTGAAGACTTGTTGGATTACCCTTAGGTAGCATATAGGTGTTGCCTCGTTAAAAACCTTGCCGGCAAAACCCTCTTTGGGACAAAAGTTCGGTCGAAGGAAAAGAGTGCAACGGATGCTTTTAAAACCTTCAGGTCTTCGGCTGGGCTAGCGCTTTCGACTGCTCTGATCTGGCGCCTGCATATGGGTTAGGGTAAAATAATAAAAATAGGGGGCGGTCGTACCTTATCGTGGGGTGCGCTGGCGACGTTCCGAGGTCTGATGTATCTCTGTTGCTCATAGCGAGGACCCGGTACGGTCTTCCGCTGTGTTTAATCGGGTTTAGCCGAAGATGTGGTTTGATTATCCTTCGGCTTCCTCGAGAGTGGAGATATTGGTACTGGTGCTACCTCATGCACCGCGAACATTTCCTTTGCCGCGTGATGTTCCCCGTGGCTGGTTTTAATCCCATCTTTTGTTGGGAATTTCATTATCTGGTGGAGGGTGGACCGTACAGCTCTCATGCAGTGTATCCATGGTCGTCCGAACAAGGCGTTGTACCTCATGTCTCCTTCGATGACATGGAATTTGACATTTTGCGTCGTGCCAGCTATGCTAACCGGGAGAGTGATTTCTCCTTTTGTTGTCTCGCTTGACATGTTGAATCCGTTGAGGACTCGAGTGGCGGGCACGATTTAGTCTAGCAGTCCGAGCTGCTCTACTACCTTCGACTTGACGAGCTACCTGGATCCACGAGTACACATTCTATTTGAAACATATTTACGAGGAAAGAGATTACCAGTGCGTAGTTATGAGGTTGGGACAAGGTCTCGGAGTCCTCCTCGCTGAATGTGAGGGCATCTTTGGGTACGTATCCCCGGGATCGCTTTTCTTTGGTGATGGATATTTTTGTCCTTCTCATCACGGGTTCCTGGGGAGCGTCATGCCCTCTAATATCATGTGGATAACATGACGTGGCTCGTTCGCTTCATTCTTTTTGGCCGCCTCTCTTTCTCGTAACTGATTTTTGGCTCGGTCACTCAAGAATTCTCTGAGATGACTCTTACTGAGTAACCTGGCTACTTCCTCCCGTAGCTGGTGACAATCCTCGATTCTGTGGCCATGCGTGTTGTGAAATTTGCATACCAAGTTATGATTCCTTTGGGAAGGATTCAATTGTACAGGCCTGGGCCATCCGGTATCCTTGATCTTGTCGATGGCGAACACGATGTCTGAAGCATCAACGTTGAAGTTCTATTCTGATAGGCGCGGTGCCCCTGTTGGCCCTGTGTTTCCGTCGAATTCGGCTCTGTTAATGGGTTCCCGAGGATTCTGCCCTCGGTTGATCAGTCGGTCGTTGCGAGGCGGGTTGCGTCTTGGGGCGTTTCTCCTGTCTTCGGTGTATGGCTGATACCTTTCTCTATTTGGCTTTGATTCCTTCGCTAAGAGCCTGCTCGGGTATACTGAGCCCGAAGGGGCTCCTAATTGATCATCCTCGCCCCTGATCTTCGAGTGATATCGGTTGTGGACATCCGACCAGGTTATGGAAGGATACTCGATTAGATTTTATTTCAGCTGCCTTGAGGCCACTGAACTTCGCTCGTTCAGGCCTTGAGTGAAGGCCTGCACCGCCCAGCCGTCGGAGACCGGGGGTAGTTCCATTCGTTCCGTTTGAAAGCGAGATACGAACTCTCGCAGCATTTCTTTTCCCTTTGCTTGATCTTGAATACGTCAGACTTCCTCGGTTCTACTTTGGTGTCACCGGCGTGTGCCTTTATGAAGGAGTATGCCAGCATGGCAAACGAGTCTATGGAGTTGGGAGCTAGATTATGGTACCACATCCGGCCCCTTTCGAGAGCATTTCCCCGAACTTCTTCAGCAAGACGGACTCGATCTCGTCGTCTTTTATGTCGTTGCCCTTCACTGCGCACGTGTAGGCGGTAACGTGCTCGTTGAGGTCTGTAGTCCCATTGTATTTTGGGAGTTCCAGCATTCTGAACTTCTTTGGAATGGGTTTTGGAGCCGCTTCCTCCGAGAACGGCCGCTGCACGAACTTCCTCGAGTCTATGCCTTTCAGGACCGGGGGCGCGCCCGGGATTTGGTAAACCCTGGAGTTGTAAGTTTCAACCTTTTTGTCATTGGCTGCTATCATTTTCTCGCCCGACTCGATCCTTCTGGTAAGATCCTCGAGCATTTTTACGATAGTAGGGTCGGCTATCGAACCATTATTGCTCAATCTCTCCGGTACCTGTTCGGCCGTGGGAGTTGTTCCCGGTGCTACGGTGCTGGGAGTTTTTGGGTGGTTTTGCAGCTGAGAGATAGCCAGTTGTTGTGCCTGCAACATTTCAAAAATGACATAAAGGCTAAGTTCATGTTCTTCCCGAGCTAGGTTTTTTTAGGCTTCCTGTTGGTCGCCTTGTTGTATGCTCCTGTCGGTGTGCGAGGTTTCGTTGATCTGCTGTGTGTCGCGCGAGCCTTCGTCCGCTAGAGTAGGCCCAAGTGCATTTTTGTGGTTCCGTGGCAGCGCGCCAACGATCGGAACGGCCATACCGTTCTCCCCGTGATTTTTGAGGTCGTCGTTTTCTACTGTGTTCACTGAGCCAGACATTTTGACCTGAAATCGAAGATCTTGGACAAGAAAAAGTGTGAAAGATAACTTGCGTTGTGTAATGAAACTAGCAAGAAAATAATCACTATTATTTTTAGCCCCACGGTGGGCGCCAAACTGTTTACCATAAAAATGGTAATAACAATTAAATTGGTTGATGGGACTCTAAAAATACGTGATCTTTTTTATGCTAGTTGTGGAGCAATTGATGCTATGTGTGTGAAGTTTAAGGATGAGATGCGAGCTAAAATGGAGTCGTAATCGAACCGAAATATAGCCGTTCAGGGCCTCGAGCTAGACGGTTTAGGGCGGGCTCGGGCTCGAGCTATCAGGGGCAGTCGGGGAAGGGCTAACAGATGCAATAATATTAAAGGAGGCTCTTTATGGCCAATGATAATCAATAAATGAAGAACAAGTATGAAGATAATAAAATAGAGCAACAATATCGAGGGAGTGTATTAGAGAGAAAAGAGAGAGAGAGCTATCATATATTTTTTGTAGAGTAGTTGGAGCAACATCAATCCCCTGTAAAATAGTAAGAATCCCCTTTATATTGAAGGGGGGAAGCTTATATGGTAAGACATATATTAACTGTAAAGGTGTCGAGATGGGACGGCTGAATGTGACACCCCGATTAGGGTTCAGGGTAGCCCGGCTAGGCTTTGTCAGACTTAGCCGCATCTTGGGGACTCCCCATTTTATTCTAGTCTCGGTTGATATTTTCTTCAGGCCTGGTGTTGACGAGCTCCGAAGAAGAAGACTCGAACGCATCTCTGGAGCCTCAAGGCTTCGAGGCGGTCTTCCGAAATGCCTCGATGACGGGAAATTGGAAAACTTTGATTTTGCCGTATACACAGTTGTTGATACCCAATTTTTCCGTCATATTTTTAACTATATATACATATGCTTTCAAAATAGTGCATATGCACCATCATTTTGATTTATGAGCACACACAAGCATTTTTACAGTTTGTCATAATTTCTAAAGAGTTCAAATAAATTTATTTCTGCATTTTTTATCATATAAATATCCAATAATTACCCTCCAAATTATTTTTATGATGAATTAATCATCCAAAGTTATCATTTATACCAACATAATATTTAGATATTTTTAGTACATTTTTTATAATTACATTCACATTTTTAGGCTAATTTGCACATTTTTACAATAATAGCCCATATGCATGTATAATTATATTATTTATGCCAAAAATGATTTTCTATATTTTTATAACGTTAAGTAATCACTTTAAATTATTTTAGGGCACAAATGACATTTTATCATTTATTAATTACTTTTACAAATTATTTATTTATTAAATGATGGGTATTTAAAATTTAGCCCTAAAATCCTCCTATTTTTTTGACCTAAGACTACCCAATACACTAACCCAATACCCTTGGCCCAAAACCCATTAGCCCAGTCCCTATACCCATTTTAATACCCGACCCAGAACCTTCTAAATCAGGACCGTTGATCTCTAAGATCAACGGTCAACGTTACACCTGCCCCTTTAAACCTAACTCAACCTAAACCCTAAATCATTCTTACCACCCCGCCGCCTTAGAACTCTATCGTCTCTCATCTCTCATGAACCCTAGCCGCCGTTCCTATCAAACTCTCCTAAATCCGACCCCAAGTTGGAATCCACCATGGATGCCCTTGCTTTATTTTACCTCCCCTAACTACTGGTTCGTCTATGGTGTTACCTAATTTGCTTGCATAAATATGGCAAGCAAATCTCTTAGAAATTGAACCAAATCTGGTTAAGTTCTTTGACCCTTTACATCTGTGTTCGTTCTTATTCTTTTATGGTATGAATCTCTGTGTATCTTTGAGATTTTTACTTACCCTAAATCTAGGGTTCTCAGATTTTCTTTGATTCAAACCAAAGTTGGTTCAAGCCTTTTATTTTAAATACTATCTTGTCTATATTCGCCCTATGATTTGTATATTTGTTTATTTTTGCCGATTTTTACTTACCCCAATTTAGGGTTTCAGATCCTTTTTAAATAAAACCAAATCTTACTCAATGCTTCGATTTGAATAGATTTCTGTCTATGTTCATCTTATTCTATGCAGCATGTGAGTTTTACTTTTTTATTTCCGTCAATTTGTGTACTGTGCCTAAAATTAGGGTTCTGGAATTTCTCTTTCCCGTACAAATTTCAATTGCTTTCCTTTCTAATGTTTGACTGATGATTTTCCATGTTTACGTGTTAATCTCTACCACTATATAAACCCCTTCCCCCATTCTCTTTAGACAGACTTTGAAATCATTATAAAATCACTAGATCTAAAACTTTACTATGTTATTTCATTTTATACTTTGGTCTTAAACGGCTGAAAGCCAAGGCCATTAAGTTCTGGGTTTTTGCTTCTCATTGACGATTCAGAACACTGTGGGTTTTGTTCTTTTCTTGCATGTCTCGTTTAACAGGTGAGTCACTTAACTTCTGCACTTGCATTCTTACATATCCCTGATTTGTACATGTTATTATTGTTGAATCCATGATCCAATATGCATAAGAGTGATGTTTAGGCATTATCTTTGTCAGTTGTGTATGTCTTAGTCTCTTTAACACTTGGTTGCTCCTAATGTTGCCTGTTCTGAAGTTATTTGAACTCCTTTAAGGTCTATCCAGTTAGTGTGTCGACCTTTGAATGCCTATGAACATATCTATCCCCTTACCCTGAATCTCTGTAGTGAATGCCTCTGTATGCGGCTAAAATCGGAAAGACCAATTTCACGATCGGCGAGGCATTACGTAATTTCACCTCGAAGGGCCCAAAGAATAGCTCGGGGTTCGAAGTCTTCGAGGGTTCTTCGTGCCCGGTGTCGGGGCAGAGCGAACCGGTGGTTATCACAAGTAAGCGGGAAGTTCCCTAGGAGCAGTATTTTTTCTGACAACGCCTGCACCAACAGTGACAGCCTGCACCAGGCTGACTGAGTAGTTGTACCGGCTACTTAATGTAATAATTACGCATATGTCATATTGGGATTTTCCCCTCATATATAAAGGGGACCCTTGTCATTTTTGTAAGCAACAATATACAACACACTACATTCAATACAAGAACATTCTCTGCTCTATAGCTTAAACACATTCTCTTGGTTTCATTATTTATATTTATTGCTTACATTCATTGTGTTCTATTAATTGTTCATCATTTATTGCTCATTAGTAATCATAAAGAGCCGCCATCGTAGCTCTCATAACTATTAATCCTTCATCGACTGCCCTTAGCCGGGCATCCGACTCGACCTCGAGGCCCCGTATATGTAAGCTCGAGGCCTCGATTCCCAGCCATTCGGTTTGATTATTACATTGTCTACAAGCTATCATCTTACTTTCTAATCCTTCACTTAGCATCTATTGCCTAACAACTAGCATAAAAATAGATCACGTATTTTTAGAACCACAAATCAAATCTTATTGTCATTACCATTTTCGAGGTAAACAGCTTGGCGCCCACCGTGGGGCTAAAAATAATAGTGATTGTTTTCGTGCTGGTTTACTACATAACGCAAGTTATCTTTCACACTTTTTCTTGTCCAAGATTTGTGATTTCAGGTCAAAATGTCTAACTCAGTAAACGCACATGAAAACAACAGTCTTGAGGACCGTGGAGAAAATGGTGTAGCTGTTCCAGGTGTTGGTGTACCACCACAAAACCCTGAGGTCGCACCAGAACCGATTCCCGTCGATATGGTCTCATGCAACACTCAACACTAACAGGAGTATACGCCGATAAAATAAATAAGACACTTGGAAAAACCTCACCCGGGGAGAAAGAGAGGCAAACAGGGGAAGCGAAGCGGGAAAACCTCAACACATCGTTCATATGATTGCCGGGGGGGGCGACGTTCCCCAGGGGCCCGTGATCAAGCGGATAAAGGTATTTGCGGCAACGCAAGGGCAAACCTGGGCCTGCGCATCTGAGGACATCCTCGCGTTCAGCGAAGAAGACTTCGAGACTCTGTCTTATCCACACAACGAGGTGTTGGTAATATCGTTTCTCTTAAATAACATCCAAATTAAATGTAACTCGTGGACCCAAGTAGCTCGGCCAACGTAACTAGATCGACGGTGGTAGAACAGCTCGGATTACTTGATCAGGTCATACCTACCTCCCGAATCCTCAACGGCTTCAATATGGCCGGCGAAGCAACAGAAGGAGAGATCACCCTCCCGGTTAACATATCTGATGCAGTTCAAGATACCAGATTCCACATCATTAAAGGTGATGCAAGGTACAATGCCTTGCTCGGTAGGCCATGGATACATAACATGAAAGCGGTACCTTCGACCCTGATTAGATGATGAAGTTTCCAACAAAGGAAGGAATAAAGACAGTGTATGGAGATCAACGTGCGGCGAAGGAAATGTCTGCGGTCCATGAAGAGGTACCAAATTCTGTACACTCCACCTTGGAAGAGTTGGAAAGCCAAAAAACCCCCGAGGATGATGAAGAGGATTTCTTCGCTCCCAGAACCTTCATTGCCCCCAAAGAATCGGATGCAACAAAGTCGACCATTGAAGAACTGGAGCAAGCCGTATTGATCGAGCATCTCCCAGATCGGAAGGTATACCTGGGGACGGGATTAACCCCCGAACTCAGGAAAATCTCATTCAATTCCTTATTAACAACATCGATTGATTTGCTTGGTCCTATTTAGACATGACAGGGATCCCACCAGAGATAACCACCCATCGACTGAGTGTCGATCCCAGGTACAAACCGGTGAACCAAAAAAGGAGACCCCGGTCCGAGATTAAGCATGCATTCATCAAAGACGAGGTAACGAAGCTCCTCAAGATAGGGTCTATTAGGGAAGTAAAATATCCCGAATGGCTGGCCAATGTGGTGGTAGTTCCCAAAAAGGGAAATAAACTAAGAATGTGCGTAGATTATAAAGATCTAAATAGGGCATGCCCAGAGGACTCATTCCCACTGCCCAACATCGACCGTTTGATCGATGCCACGGCCGGCTCTCAAACCCTCACTTTTCTCGATGCCTATTCGGGGTATAATCAAATTCAGATGAACCCCGAGGATAGAGAAAAGACTTCATTCATCACAAAGTACGGTACGTACTATTACAATGTAATGCCCTTCGGGCTAAAAAATGCAGGGGCCACATAACAACGCCTAGTTAATAAGATGTTCGAACATCAAATAGGCAAGTCCATGGAAGTTTATATTGACAACATGCTAGTTAAGTCCCTGTGCGCAGAGGAACATTTGATTTATTTGCAGGAAACATTCGAAATCCTCAGAAGTTACAACATGAAGATCTATCCCGAGACGTGCGCCTTCATGGTAGGATTGAGCAAATTCTTAGGTTTCATGGTATCGAACAGAGGAATTGAGATCAACCCCGACAAAATCAAAGCCATCGAAGAAATTACGGTCGTAAATAACGTAAAGGTCGTGCAGCGGCTGACTGGGCGGATAGCAACCTTGGGCTGGTTCATATCAAGATCGTCGGACAGGAGTCACCATTTCTTCTCCTTGCTCAAAAAGAAAAACAGCTTTGATGGACTCCGGAATGCCAACGCGCCTTAGAGGAGTTGAAGCGATACCTGACAAGCCCGCCTTTTCTCCACACCCCAAAAGAGGATGAGACATTGTATTTATACCTGGCCGTATCCGAGATAGCGGTAAGTGGTGTACTGGTTCGAGAAGAACAAGGTACGCAATTCCCCGTTTATTATGTAAGTCAGACCCTGGGTGATGCCGAAACCAGGTATCCGCACTTGGAAAAACTAGCTCTTGCATTAATAAGTGCGTCTCGAAAATTGAAACCTTACTTCCAATGTCATCATATTTGTGTTTAGCAACGTATCCCCTTCAAAGCATATTGCATAAACACGAATTATCGGGCCGACTGGCCAAATGGGCCATCGAACTCGGGGGATATGATATCGAGTATTAGCCTGTAATAGCTATCAAGTCTCAAATTTTGGCAGACTTCGTAGCCGACTTCACTCCCTCCCTTGTACCCGAGGTTGAGAAAGAACTTTTGCTAAAAATGGGCACATCCTCCGGGATATGGACCCTGTTCACTGACGGCGCCTCAAACATAAGAGGGTCCGGACTCGGCATAGTTCTAAGGCCACCTACGGGCGGCGTGGTTAGACAATCTATAAAACCACAAGGTTAACTAACAATGAAGCCGAGTATGAGGCTATGATTGCAAGTCTAGAATTGGCCAAAGGCCTAGGAGCTGAAGTCATTGAAGCAAAATGTGATTCCCTCCTGGTGGTAAATCAGGTAAATGGAAGCTTCGAGGTTCGGGAAGACAGGATGCAATGATACTTAGACAATATTCAAGTCACATTGCACCGCTTCAAAGAATGGACTCTGGTCCACATACCTCCAGAGGAATATAGCGAAGCCAATGCCCTCGCAAACCTGGGATCGTCTGTCGAGGAAGATGACATACTCCTCGGATCTATTGTCCAACTATCCAAATCAGTGATCGAGGAAGGCCATGCCGAGATCAACTCCACTAGTCTAACATGGGATTGGAGAAATATTGATTATTTGGAGAGTGGGAAGCTACCCACAGACCCAAAAGAATCGAGGGCCCTGCGAACCAAAGCGGCCCGATTCTCGCTCGACAAAAATAGAACTCTTTACAGAAGAACTTTTGATGGCCCCCTAGCTGTATGTTTGGGGACGGGAGACACAAACTATATACTCCGATAGATCCACGAGGGCACCTGCGGAAATCACTCCGGCGCCGATTCCTTAGTTCAAAAAATAATCAGGGCAGGATACTATGGGGATAGCATGGAGAAGACACCAAAGAATTCGTTCACAAATGCGACAAATGCCAGAGATTCTCCCTAATGATTCACCAACCTGGTGAACAACTACATTCAGTTTTGTTGCCATGGTCGTTCATGAAATGGGGGATGGACATCGTCGGACCTCTACCAACGGCGCCAGGTAAAGCTAGATTTATTTTATTTATGACTGACTACTTCTCAAAACGGGTTGAAGCACATGCCTTCGAAAAAATAAGAGAAAAGGAAGTCATTAATTTCATCTGGGACTATATCATGTGCCGATTCGGACTTCCTTTCGAGATAACGTGTGATAACGGGAAGCAATTCATCGGAAGCAAAGTGACTCAGTTCCTCGAGGATCACAAGATCAAAAGGATCCTGTCAACGCCCTACCACCCGTGTGCAAACAGCCAACCCGAATCCACAAACAAAACCATCATTCAAAACTTAAAAAAGAAGTTGGAAAGCGCAAAAGGAAGATGGAGAGAAATATTACCCGAAGTGTTCTGGGCATACCGAACAACTCCAATATCAAGCACGGGGGAAACACCTTTCTCCCTGGTATGTGGCGTCAAGGCTTTGATACCGGTCGAGGTCGGAGAACCTACCGCCAGATTCCGACATGCCACCGAGAGCTCGAATAATGAGGCCATAACTACTCTTCTCGAACTATTGGATGAAAAGCGATAAGCCTCGCTGGTCCGAATAGCCGCACAAAAATAGAGGATTGAAAGATACTACAACAGGAGAACAAATCTCTAACATTTTGGAATCGGGGACTTAGTCCTAAGGAAAGTCACCTTGAATACTCGAAATCCCAATGAAAGAAAGCTAGGTCAGAACTGGGAAGGACCATACCGCGTCCTCGGGGTAGTTGGCAAAGGGTCCTACAAACTCGGCACCATGGAAGGCGAACAGCTTCCAAGCAATTGGAATGTATCAATGCTCAAACGCTATTACTGCTAAAAGCTCAAAGGCCTTAGGTTTCAAAGGCATGCGTTGCACTCCTTTCCTTCGATCAGGTTTTTCATCCCAAAAAAGGGTTTTTTACCGACAAGGTTTTTAATGAGGCAACATCTATATGCTACCTAAGGAAGACTCAACAAGTATTCAAGGCTTCTCTTCAATCAACCTCGAATACTGGGGGGCACCCCCCCCCCCCCCCCCCGAAAAATCACCTCCTCGGAGAAGCCGAGACGTGCTAAATAGGGTCTCGATAGGAAAACGATATATCGGGCAGAACGATCGAACGAAGCGTACCCATATAGAATAAGTGAGCCCCTGACAGCAAGAACATGTATACTTGTACCAAGTAATCAAAGAACACTTTCCCCTCCGTCAAAGCATTACACATGCCAAAGAAGTTTGCTATTTTTTTACAAAACGGCTCCAGAGCCAAAAATGTCCCGAACACTCGGGGACTGGCGTCAAAACTCAAAGCCGTATGACCTCCGGGTCGAAAGCTTAGAACTCGTAAGCCTTCAACGAGGCAATATCAAGTTTATGAAAATGGCTCCAGGGCCCAAAATGTCTCGAACACTCGGGGACTGGCATCCCGAAATTCGGGGACTGGCGTCAAGAAGCCTTTAATGTCTCGGGGACTGTTGCCAATCGCCACGTATCAAAAACCTGAGGCCATAAGACCCCATGTGGGAAACCTCGGCCTCGTAAGACCTATATAAGGCAATAACAATATCTGTAAGACCTCAAGTAAGGCATGAACTATACTTGTACAAGGTAACAATATCTGTAAGACCTCAAGCAAGGAAAGAACTATACTTGTACCAAGTAACAATATATGTAAGAACTTAAGCAAGGCATGAACTATACTTGTACCAAGTAACCAAAACTGTAAGACCTCAAGTAAGGCATGTAAAAACATAAGACCTTACAAAAGGCATTACCCCGACCTTAAAGTTAAGGCTATATACTCGAACTTGTAAGACCCCTAAAAAGGCATACCCTCGGTATAGACGCCAAAACTACTTCATTTGGGAATGAAGCTCCGGCCAAACTAACGTGACTCGGGGACGCCCTACCGTCGCTATAAAATCACAGGCCTTCAATTATTTCGAAAGTACTTCGAAAAGAACCGGTTAAGCAGGCTACCCTCGACATAGGCAAAAGAGCTTCGACCATGTTGGCTCCAAACTATAGGCTTCGAAACACTCAGCCACCGAGCAAAACCTCCCGAGGTTCTCGTTCATCGCCACATAACGACTCACAATTGAGGTTTTTATCGAATCGTCAAAGAGTCAGGAAAACACAATTTCAAAAAAGTCCTTAATGAGGGAAAAATAAAGCCCATATGAAGGGTCGTACCGACCCAATGCGTAAGAGCCAGTGCCGCCAGCCCATATAAAGGGTCGTACCAACCCAATGCCTAAGAGCCACTGCCGCCAGCTCATATGAGAGGTCGTACCGACCTAACGCGTAAGAGCCACTACCGCCAGCCCATATAAAGGGTCGTACCGACCAAATGCGTAAGAGCCACTGCCGCCAGCTCATATGAGAGGCTGCATCGACCTATCGCGTAAGAGCCTAAGGGCCATCTTGAAATTCAAAAACTTGAGGGCCAATGACCTCGAGTCGAAATCCGACTCGGCGACTGAACCCGAAACAGTTAACTAAAAAATGCCTAAGGGCACATACGTGAGAGCCACCGTCGCCGGCCTAAATTAAAAGGTTGTACCGATCTAAATGCACAAGAACCCTTGTCGCCAGCTTAAGTCAAAAGGTCGTGCCAACCAAATGCGCAAAGGCCTACGGGCTAGCCTAACAAGCTTCAGGGTCGAATTATATACCTAAGGGTCATTACTCGAAGTCCAGTTCACCTGGCCAATCATCAACTAACATATTAATTCAAAACGAAGAAAGACATGCACAAGCAGAGGAAAATACGTGAAAGATGAAACCAAAAGGTTTTCTTTTATACGCATACGCAAAAAATACAAAAGCTACATTGGCAAACGCTCTCTGAAAGCCCTATACAAAGAATCTAAAAAGAAGCCTAGTCTACTTCCCCCTCGGGGACTGTGGACCGACGGCCCCTTCAGAAAGTACGCTTTCAACAGCTTCGGCCATAACCTCCGGGTTTCCAATGGCCTCCTCCCCTTCAGGGACTCTGCCTCCATCCTTAGAAAGTACGGTTTCAACAGCTTTGGCCATAACCTCCGGGTTTCAAACGGCCTCCTCCCCTTCAGGGACTCCGCCACCATCCTCATCACCTCCCGAGTCACTGCTCGACTCGTCTTCGGAAGGAAGTAGGGCCGCAGCTTCCTCTTCTAGGGTCTTCACCCTCTCAATTTCGGTGATTAAATCAATGCCCCCCGCATATATATCCTCGAGTGTCTGTCTCCGAGATTCTAACCGAGCATGCTCCACTGCTCGGGTCAGGCGCAGCTCATCCTCTTCGAACACCTTCCGAGCCTGAGCATTTGCAGTAGCGGCGTCCTCTTTATGCGAGGTCACAAGCGCCTCGAACTCATCCCTGACCTCGGATAGCGTAGCAGCCAACTCAGTATGGAGATCCTTATACTTACTGCTCTCAACCCTCCATCTTCGAGGCAATACCCGATCAAAACCACCTCTCCCTGGAAGGTATCTCTCTCAGAGATTACCTCACTCAAATGCCGCTTAAGTTCGAGGATTTCGGAGTCCCTGGCTCGGAGCTCCTTCCCCATAAGGACATCTTTCTCCTTAAACTGCAAAAATCGATCAAAAGATATTAAAACACTGAAGTCAGTTAGACATGCAGACAAAAAACAAACAGGAGCTGTATAACCTATTCAGCAAGACGAGCCTTTTCCGGGGACGCCGCCTCCAAGCAATCCCAAAGGCCACGGAGTTCTTCCTCCCTCTTGGTAGAAAGAGCCCTGAGCTCATCAGCTTCCGAGGTAAGCTTCTTATGTTCGCCCTCTTGGCAAGTCAGCTCGGTTTCAAAATTGGAAAACGTTTCATTATAGATCACCTTGGCCTGGAACCACAAAAGAAATAAGGTTAGCAGGGCAAAGGTCAGGGCATCAAGCAGAATTTACGAATAGATTACCTGCTCACATAGCCTGTCGATCTCATTATAAATGAGCGAAATGTCAGGGTCAGGCTTTTCCTCAAGCGCAGAAGAAGGCTTTTCAAATATATTTTTATCACCAACGGACGTCCCCACATTGCGAAACTCTGTATTGGGCACGTCTTGCATCTCCCTTGGAGGAAAAGCCGATTCCGTAGGGGAATCGCTCACTTTAACGACCTCAACCAAATCAATCGGGGTCGTCCCTTGCTTCTAAGGAGCTTTAGAATTAGGCTCCCCCGGATCGCCTACCAAGCGCACCTCGGCTCGAGGGAAATTTTGGCCATCAACCGGCTCGGCAGTACCACCCGATACACCCTCGTAGGCCTCTTCAGCCCGAGGCGGGGCGACAACGGAACCAAGCCGCCAACTCAACAGTATGTGAAACAGTCAGATCCTCTCCCCCTTCGGGTGCTATCAATGGATCGTCTTTCTTTTCGCCTCTAGCTAGGGGACTCCTCGACGCTTCTAGAATTAAAGCTGTTGAATCATCCTTAGGATCTTCCACTCTGGTTTTCTTGGATTTCGGAGGATAAGTCGACAACCTCCCTCATTTTTTCCTCTCTTCGTCGGGTTTTGAGGCACCCGCTTCACCAGGCAGAGTTTCTCTCATCAAGAACACCTCCCCCAGACCTTCCCGAATACAAAAACAAGCACGAAGAATGAGAACGCAATTAGCAGTAACTTTTGTAAAATTGAAACTACAGCAGAAACAAAGTCCCACCGTGATCCTTGGCTTCCTATCGAGCCCTGGATAAATCGCGCCACACGGGCTCAACATGTGGGCAAATCGAGTCCAGTTTAGCTAACCAGCTTGAAAGATTCATAACCACATCAGGGTACACCGGAACAGCTGTATCAGCGGAGGAACAGTTCATGAGGAAATACATCCGAAAGAAAGAAACGGGCAATTAATTAAGTATGTCTACTTACGCTTCATGTTCCATCTTTTGGGGAACGGCATCCTCTCTGCGAGGATCAAGTCCGAAGTCCTAACTCAAACAAAACGGCTCATCCACCCCCCATTCCTAACCTCGTCGGTACAAGCGAAGAGAGCCCTCGAGGCCCGGCAACGGAGCTTAATCAGGCCCCCACAAAAAAGTCAGGGACTATACATTATGATCAAATGGTTAAGGGCGAAGGGCATCCCCTTAATCAAATTCACATAATACCTGGTCATGTAAATAATACGCCAGAATGATGGATGAATTTGGCCAAGGGTCACTTGATATCATTCAAAGAAGTCGAGGATCACGGGGTCTATCGAAGGCACGGACGGCACCGCCGGACCAAGGGTAAATGGATAAGTATACACACTGAGGATGTTGGCCTTATACGTCGTTACATCCTCCCCCCGAGAAGGAACCTCCACTAACACCGCATCTCCCCAGAGGCAGTCAATTTTCACCCTTTCAAGGTCCGTTATTAAACTGATGTATCGAGACGCGGGTTCACATCGCCCCGACTTCGAAGAAGGTCTTTCGACCTTAAAATCAGAGGTCATCTCAAAGGCCTCTAGAACGCATTCTCCAGCATTAGGAAACGTTGTGCTTTACCCTTAGAGGGGAGCGTGGAAGAGAAAGGCACATCTTCCTGAGGGATAGAAGTGGAAGTGTTCGCCATTTTTACCAAAAGGTTACAAAGAAGAAACAAAAAATCACACTTCAGGAAAGAACACGAGAGAAAGGTAAGAAGAAAGAAAAATTCTGTTGGGAGCCTTATGATGCAGTAGAAAGGAAGGGGCGAAGAAATGAGTATTTATAAAAGCCTAACATGTCGATTGGAGCAGACCAAAGGACAGCGAACCACTATAATTAAGTCAAAGACTTTGAGGATTGTGTGGACGCGACCTTTAGAAGCCCTGTTTGTTACATCAGTCACTTGGCAGGACGTAACTATTTGCTTCGATGGAAGCGCCGGAGGGGCAACGCCTCGAGGTCGTTTCTCTTCATTTTACTCTAAGAAACGCGGGGACTATCTGTATGCGACTAAAATCGGAAAGCCCAATTTCACGATCGGCGAGGCATTACGTAATTTCACCTTGAAGGGCCCGGAGAATAGCTCGGGGTTTGAAGTCTTCAAGGGTTCTTCGTTCCCGGTGTCGGGGCAAAGCGAACCGGTGGTTATCACACGTAAGCGGGAAGTTCCCTAGGAGCAGTATTTTTTCTGACATCTCCTGCACCAATAGTGACAGCCTGCACCAGGCTGATTGAGTGGTTGTACCGGCTACTTTATGTAATAATTACGCATATGTCATATTGGGATTTTACCCTCATATATAAAGGGGACCCTTGTCATTTTTGTAAGCAACAATATACAACACACTACATTCAATACAAGAACATTCTCTGCTCTCTAGCTTAAACACATTCTCTTGGTTTTATTATTTACATTTATTGCTTACATTCATTGTGTTCTATTAATTGTTCATCATTTATTGCTCATTATTAATCATAAAGAACTGCCATTGCAGCTCTCATAACTGTTAATCCTTCATCGACTGCCCTTAGCCGGGCATCCGACTCAACCTCGAGGCCCCATATACGTAAGCTCGAGGCCTCAATTCCCAGCCATTCGGTTTGATTATTACATTTTCTACAAGCTATCATCTTACTTTCTAATCCTTCACTTAGCATCTATTACCTAACAACTAGCATAGAAATAGATCACGTATTTTTAGAACCACAAAATTAAATCTAATTGTCATTACCATTTTCAAGGTAAACAGCCTCACATATGTAACTCTTGTTGCTAGTTGTAATTTGCTTCTTTACTATTATGTCAACATGATCACTCGATCCCCACACCCCTCTGATGCCTGTTTGTAATGACTGTCTCATCATGCTTGAATTGCTACTTTGAAATAAATCTTTGATATAACTGGATCACCTTTGTTTAGATCAACATGACAATGTTACCTGCTATCCTACATGATTTTACTGAGTATATGTGTTTTAACTTATGATTGTAAGTTTAACCCTTTGCTAATGTGATGCCCTCCCCCTTTCCATGATGCTCTGGTTTCTTGGTATTAACATTAGGTTAAGTACTTAGCCTACTTCAAGCATGCTCTAACTTATTCTACACCTATGGCTTTGCCAAACTTGCAAACATGCTCTACTTTTTTTTGCCTAAAATGTGTTTTCATCATGTTGAACCTATGCATTTGAGTGTCTACTTGTTGACTCAATCTGGTTAAGTCTGTTTAAGTCAATTCCTGTCCCCCAACCTTAGTCTTTTCTTTTTCCCTTCTTGCTTAAGTTCTTTGAATCCTATTCTTAGCCGGCTGAAAGCCAAGGCCAGTTAGGTTCTGTCCTTTGACCTCTCTAGTGTGAGCACTGCTCGGGGTCCATTTGAGGCTCTTGTGAACTGTGACACACTAGGACTTGGTCCCTAGTCCCTCCTCTGAATCATCTCGGTTGGCCTCTTAGTATAAGCACTGTCGTGGGTTCTCAAAGCCCTTGGTAACTCTGACACACTAGGGTCTTGGTTCTACATGCTCAAGGCTACTGGGGGAATCATCCAATTCTTGACCGCTTCATGTCTATGAGTATGTAATATTGGTGTTGTGGTGAATTGTGAGAATGAAGACCTAGCCTGTCCAGGTGTACTTGGGCCTGCTGTAGGCTCCCTATAGCTATATCTACTCTATAATTTATAACATTCATCATGGGTCTGTAATAAGTTTTGTAATAATATTTTGGGGTATTAGTAAAATTAGGAAAGGGATTTATATCTTATACTTGTAACAAGTTGGGTAGAAATTATGCCTATAGGTTCGATGATGTGTTATTATGTGTCATGTGTTAGAAATCATGTCTATAGGTACTTTGTTATGATTAGTCATCAAATGTTAGCAATCCTGCCTATAGTTCCAATACTTGGTTCAATTGCGTTCTATTTCTTCTTGTTAGAGACTATGCTTATTGGAAATAGTGTGATTCAACGTGTGTGCAAAATTCTGTTTACATGCTGCTCTATCCACAAATTATAGATATCATGCTTATAGGTATTTTGGCTTTGCTCAAAACGTGTTATTTTCTGGTCATTGTAGAAATCCTGCCTATATGTTCTTCCTTTTGGTCAAATATGCTCCATGCCTGCTTGTTAGAAATCATGCCTATAGGATTCTAAAAATCAGTTTTAATTATAGAAGTCATGCCTATAGAATTTGAATCATTTAAACTAACCGATTCACTCGCCTTCAATGTTATGCTAATTATCCTCACTAGAAACCATGCCTATAGGACTCACTCAACCAATTCTAAATGTGATCTTGTAATTACCAATATTGGTTACTGCATAAAATGCCTAGATATCATGCCTATAGGTTTAATCTTTTATACCTATAATCAATAGGCAACTATGTAAGTTTCATAGATTGTAAACTGCCCGCTCATTAAATCCAGATTCATATAGAGATCCTGCCTATAGGTTCTGCAACCTCAACTTATTAAAATCAGCAACTGTCTTTGTTAATCCGACTTGCGTGCATTTGTTGTCTAACTGCAGAGGCCAACTTGAGCCCTTACTTGCTTATAAATGAAAGTCCAATGTGTTTTGTATGTCGCCTAGTTTTGACATTTTGAGCATCCTAAGTTAAAGTCTAGAACCACCCTGAGATAGAGGTCCAAATGTCTCCTAGGCCATACATGGGACGGGCAGTGCACGCATAGGACACGACTTAGAATTGACTAATGCGCTTCAAGTAAACAACTTAAAGATAGTAATTGGGTAGCAGGAGATGATAGTCTGTTCCTGCCGAATAATATGAGTAACACCCCATCTCGACGGAGTTACGAAGTATTATTTATGTTGCACGGGGTGATCCATTAGGCTAAAAAACTTAGGACTCCCCCTCCCCCTTTGTCTTTCAATCGATTATTCATGTTTAGTAATTCCTTGTTTCTTAGCTTTGATCACATAGACTAATTCATATAATTGAGTTCGGCTGGGACCCACAGTTATGGACCTCGAAGAGTGCCTAACACCTTCTCTTCGAGGTAATTTTGAGCCCTTACCCGATCTTTGGTGACGCAAACTGGTTAGACAGATTTATCTGCAAATAAGTGCCCTAACGCACCTTAATCCGTTAGGTGGCGACTCTCTCTTTTAAAACACCTTCCTTAAAAGAGTTGTCATGTGTCGAAACCTGATTTCGCGAGAAAAAGGGGCGAGATAGTCGTTTCTTGCTGTCATATCACTATTTTCATTTATATTCCGTACTTAGTCATGTTCATG
Organism: Nicotiana attenuata; assembly: GCF_001879085.1. NCBI lineage: Eukaryota > Viridiplantae > Streptophyta > Magnoliopsida > Solanales > Solanaceae > Nicotiana > Nicotiana attenuata. The sequence goes on from NW_017670612.1 coordinate 23,586, forward strand.
AATTTTTATATCATATCTCAGTCTCAATTATTTATTGATTCACCATATCATTGTTTCGGGTTGTTTTCATGACATTGTAAGCCTGTGGATGAGATTGGAGAGATTGATGACTGAGTGACACCAAGAGCCTTATTATGAGTGACATTTATGGGATCGGGCTGCACACCGCAACGGTTATATTGATGATTATGAAAGCGCTTGGGTTGTAGGAGCCCCTCCAGAGTCTGTAACACACCCCCAGTGAGTGCGGATGATATTACTGAGGGATAGATTTCTCTGGACATGGATTTGTCCGAAGAACTTGATACCTGGAGATGGATTTCTCTACAGGGTTGGATTTCCCTTTTTCCTCGGTACTGGGTGACGTACAATCAGTGGTGTATATGTTCCGAGATGGATTTCCCTAGGCCGGATGGCCATATACAGTACGAGTGGTTGAGCACTTGAGAGTGGGAGCATATGGTGCATTTCATACAGTTTGTGCATTCGCATGTAGAGATAGCTGAGTTGTACACCTTACACTATTTAGATCTTTATTTACTTTACTGCTTTGAGCTGTATATTTGACTTGAAAGCATGCCTACGTTTCTGCATATTTATTTCTGTTATACCTATTGAGGTTGAGTTCGTCACTACCTTTCAGTCCAAAGTTTGGACTTGTTACTTATTGAGTTGGTGAACTCATGTTACTCCCTGCACCTCGTGTGCAGATCCGGGCGATACCGGTCACAGCGCGGTTGCTGATTGAGGTTCCAGAGTTTGGAGACTATCGAGGTAGCTTCATGGCGTTCGCAGGCCTTGATTCTCCTTCTTTATCTTTTGTCGTATTTTTAGGTTTTTTCTCTAGACACTATAGTGGACTGTATTTTGATCTAGACGCTCATATACTCAGTGACACCCCGGTTTTGGGCTGGATTGTACCATATATTGGGATTTCTTATGTTTCAAACAATTTTCTTTAAATGTTAAATTACTTCCGTTAATGTTTTCAAACTTATAGTTGTTGTGTCGGGTTTATTGAGTTGAGGCTGGCCTAGTTCTACGATAGGCGCCATCACGACCGTTTTTTTGGGTCGTGACAAGTTGGTATCAGAGCCTAGGTTACATAGGTCTCACGAGTCATGAGCGGGTTTAGTAGAGTCTAGCGGATCGGTATGGAGACATCTGCACTTATCTTCGAGAGATTGCGGAACTCTTAGGAAACTTCACATTCTTGAATTCTTATCGTAAGAATCTTGTGATACTGATAACTAAACTTCTTTTATTCTATTCTCTCACAGATGGTGAGGACACGTGCTACTGGGCAGGACAGACAACCACCAGTGCCACTAGTCGGGGCCGCGAGAGGATGAGGTTGCGATCGAGGTCGTGGTAGGGGCAAAGGTGTAGCCCGTACAGCAGCTAGGGCAGCACCTGCAAATCCACCAGGTTCCTTAGTTCAGGATCAGGTCCCAGTTGTGGATGCACCAGAGGGACCAGGTTAGGCACCAGTTGTGCCTTTCGTGATCCCAGGTCTTCAGGAGACCTTAACTCAAATTCTGACTGTGTGCACCAGTCTTGCTTAGCCGGCCTCTGTTTCTACCGTAGTAGCCACTTCCCAGGCCGGTGAGGTGCTCAGACCCCCGCTGCCCATACGCCAGAGCAGGTGGTACAGGGACTCTAGACACCAGGGGCACCACCAGCCAGTCGGTTGCACCTGCTCAGGACTATGTGGTTCCAGTCATGCCCGATGATGAGCAGCATAGATTGGAGAGGTTTGGAAGGCTCCAGCCTCCGATTTTTAGTGGTGTAGATGGCGAGGATGCCTAGGGTTTCTTGGATAAGCGTTAGAGGATTCTCCGTACAACAGGTATTCTGAAGACCAGTGGGGTCTCGTTCACTACTTTTCAGTTCACTGGATCTACCTTCCCTTGATGGGAGGCATATGAGAGGCGTAGGCTGGTTAGTGCAGCGCCACTTACATGGCAGCAGTTCTCCGTTCTCTTCCTGGAGAAGTGTGTGCCACAGTCTCGCAGAGAGGAGCTGCACAGGCAGTTCGAGAGGTTGTATCAGGATGATATGATTGTGACGCAGTACGAGATGACATTTTCTGAGTTAGTGCGTCATGATGTTTGGTTGGTTCCCACAGATAGGGAGAGGATCAGGAGGTTCAGTGATGGCCTTACATTTCAGTTCTGGGTGCTTATGACTAGAGAGAGGGTGTCTGATGCTACCTTTGATGAGGTTGTTGACATTTCTCGAGAGATAGAGTTAGTCCGCAGTCAGGAGCAGGTTGAGAGGGAGGTCAAGAGGTCTCGTGGTTCAGTTATCTTTGTTGGTGTTTCTTCTTGCGGTTTGTTTTACCACGGTAGAGGTCGTCCTTAGAGGCATGCTCAGATGGCCCGCCCAGTTCACCGTGGTGCATTAACTGGCCGTGGTTCTCACAGCTCTCAGCAGAGCCACTCATCTCTCAGTGCCCTTCCAGCTCAGAGTTTGTCTCATTCACCATCAGCTCAGGGTTCATCTATGTCGGGGCCTTTTAGTGGGTATCCCGGTGCTCGGGGATCCCTTCAGTCCCTAGTGGCCGATAGAGGTTGCTTTGAGTGTGGAGATTTGGGTCATATCAAGAGGTACTATCCCCTCCTTACAGGAGGTTCATCTCAGCAGAGGAGTCAGCCTTCCACTTCAGCACCAGTTACTTCACCACCCGCCCAGCCAACTCGGGATGAAGGTTATTCAGCTAGGGGTCGCCCTAGAGAGAGAGGCTGATCAGGTGGCGCTCAGACCCATTTCTATGAACTCCCTTCCAAACCGGATGCCATTGCTTCTGACACAGTGATCACATGTATTATCTCCGTATGTCCTCGAGATGCTTCTGTATTATTTGACCCTGGTTCCACCTATTCATATGTGTCGTCATATTTTTCTCATTATCTGGACATGCCCCGTGAGTCTCTAGTTTTATCGATCCATGTATCTACATTGGTGGGCGATACTATTGTTGTGGATCGTGTATACCGGTCGTGTGTAGTGACTATTGGGGGATTAGAGACCAGAGTTTATCTGTTATTGCTTAGTATGGTTGACTTTGATGTGATATTGGGCATGGATTGGTTGTCTCCACATCATGATATTCTAGACTGTCACCCTAAGACGATGACGTCGACTATGTTGGGGTTCCAACGGATTGAGTGGCGAGGTTTGTTGGATTATGTTCCTAATAGCGTGATTTCATTCTTGAAGGCCCAGCGGATGGTTGGGAAGGGTTGTCTTTCTTATTTGGCCTTTGTGAGGGATGTCAGTGCAGAGACTCCTCCTATTAATTCAGTTCCGGTGGTGTGAGATTTTTCGGATGTGTTTCTTGCAGACCTGTCGGGCATGCCGCTGGATAGGAATATTGACTTCGGTATTGATTTAGTTATGGGCACTCAACCCATTTCTATTCCACCGTATCGTATCGCATCGGCGGAGTTAAAGGAATTGAAGGAGCAGCTTCAGGAACTCCTTGATAAGGGGTTTATTCGGCCTAGAGTGTCACCTTGGGCTGCACTAGTTTTATTTGTGACGAAGAAGGATGGCACTATGAGAATGCGTATTAACTACAGATAATTGAACAGTGTCACAATCAAGAACAAGTATCCTTTGCCTCGTATTGATGATTTATTTGACTAGCTTCAAGGAGCGAGGGTGTTCTCCATGATTGACTTGAGGTCAGGTATCATCAGTTGAAGATTAGGGACTCGGACATCCTAAAGACAGCTTTCAGGACCCGATATGATCATTATGAGTTCCTTCTGAAGTCTTTTGGACTGACCAACGCCCTAGCAGCGTTCATGCATTTGATGAATAACGTGTTTCGGCCTTATCTCGACTCGTTCATTATTGTATTCATTGATGATATCCTGGTGTACTCTCGTAGCCAAGAGGAGCACGTTGAGCATTTGAGGGTTGTATTGCTGCGGCTAAGGGAGGAGAAGCTTTATGCCAAGTTCTCAAAGTGTGAGTTTTGGCTCATTCAATATCATTCTTGGGACACGTGATGTCTAGTGAGGGTATTCATGTTGATCCGAAGAAGATAGAGGCGGTTTACTCCTAGACAATCCTCAGCCATAGATATTCGGAGCTTTCTTGGTTTAGTTGGTTATTACCGTCGGTTCGTTCAGAGTTTCTCGTCTATTGCATCGCCCTTGACCAAATTGACCCAAAAGGGTGCTCCTTTCAGGTGGTCGGATGAGTGTGAGGCGAGCTTTTAGAAGCTCAAGACTGCCTTGACCACAGCTCTAGTGTTATTTCTGCCATCAGCTTTTGGTTCTTATACCGTATATTATGATGCTTCTTAGATTGGCATTAGGTGTGTTTTGATGCAGAAGGGTAGAGTGATTGCTTATGCTTCGTGTCAGTTGAAGCCCCAGGAGAAGAACTACCATGTCCATGATTTGGAGTTTGCTGCCATTGTTCACGCGTTGAAGATTTGGAAGCACTATCTCTATGGTGTGTCTTGTGAGGTGTTTACTGATCATCGTAGGCTCCAGCACTTGTTCAAGCAGAAGGATCTCAATCTGAGGCAACGGAGATGGTTGGAGCTACTAAAGGACTATGATATTACCATTTTGTACCATCTGGGAAACGCCAATGTGGTGGCCGATGCCTTGAGTAGAAAGGCATGACTATGGGTAGTCTTGCATTCTTTCCTATTGGTGAGAGACCCCTATAGTTGATGTTCAGGCTTTGGCCAACCAGTTTGTAAGGTTGGATATTTCGGAGCCCAGTCGGGTCCTAGATTGTGTGGTTTCTCGGTCTTCCTTATTTGATCGCATCAGAGAGCGCCAGTATGATGATCCTCATTTGCGTGTCCTAACGGACATGGTTCAGCACGGTGATGCCAAAGATGTGACTATTGGTGATGATGGGTATTGAGGATGCAGGGCCGGATATGTGTGCCCAATGTGGATGGGCTACGAGAGTTGATTCTTGAGGAAGCCCACAACTCGCGGTATTCCATCTATCCGGGTGCCGCAAAGATGTATCAGGATTTGATGCAGCATTATTTGTGGAGGAGGAAGAAGAAAGACATAGTTGGGTTTGTAGCCCGATGTCTCAACTGTCAGCAAGTGAAATATGAGCATTAGAGGCCGGGTGTCTTGCTTTAGAAGATAGAGATTCCAGAGTGGAAGTGGGAGCAGATCACCATGGATTTCGTAGTTGGGCCCACGGACTTGGAGGAAGTTCAATGCTATTTGGGTGATTGTGGATCGACTGACCAAGTTCGTGCACTTCATTCCTGTGAGTACTACCTATTTTTCAGAGCGGTTGGCTGAGATTTACGTCAGAGAGATTGTTCGCCTTCATGGGGTGCCAGCGAGAGTTGGGCACTCAGGTTGAGTTGAGCACAGCATTTCACCCTCAGAAGGACGGACAGTCCGAGCTCACTATTTAGATATTAGAGGACATGCTACGCGCTTGTGTCATAGATTTTGGGGGTTATGGGACCAGTTCCTGCCACTCGCGGAGTTTGACAACAATTATCAGTCGAGTATTCAGATGGCTCCATATGAGGCTTTATATGGGAGGCGTTGTAAATCTCTAGTGGGTTAGTTTGAGCCGGGTGAGGCAAGGCTTCTGGGTACAGACTTGGTTCAGGATGCATTGGATAAGGTGAAATTCATTTAGGAGCGGCTTTGCACGGTGCAGTCGAGACAAAAGAGTTATGCTGACAGAAAGGTCCGTGATGTGTCTTACATGGTTGGGGAGAACGTCTTGCTGAAGGTTTCACCCATGAAGGGTGTTATGAGATTTGGGAAGAAGGGCAAGTTGAGCCCTCGGTTTATTGGGCCATTTGAGGTGCTTTGAAGGATTGGGGAGGTGTTCTATGAGCTTGCTTTGCCACCTAGCTTATCGAGTGTGCATCTAGTATTTCATATTTCTATGCTTTGAAGTATATCGACGATCCATCTCATGTTCTATATTTCAGCACACTTCAGTTGGATGGTGATTTGACTTAAGATGTGGAGCCGATGGCTATTTTGGCGCGTCAAGTTCGAAAGTTGAGGTCAAAGGATATAGCTTCAGTGGAGGTGCAGTAGAGAGGTTAACCCATGGAGGAGACTACTTGGGAGACCGGGCGGGAGATATGGAGAAGATACCCAAACCTATTTGAGACTCCAGGTATATTTCTAGACCCGTTCGAGGACGAACATTTGTTTGAGGGGGCGAGGATGTTACGACCCGACCGGTCGTTTCAAGAGTTATAGCCCCGTTCCCCCATTTCCTGCTTCTTTTGTGCTCTTCAGATATATTGTGATATACCGGACTAGTTGGTTTGGAGGTCCGTAGTAGAATTAGGCTTGAATTGGCGAAAGTTAGAATATTGGCGATTTCGGCCGGCACTAGAAATTTTTGTAGGTTTCCGCATCATTTGTGGAATTCGAAAGTTTAGAAGTTCTTTAGGCTTGAATCCGGGTGTAATTTGGTGTTTTGATTATGTTTTGAGTGATTCGAAGGTTCGACTGAGTTTGTATGATGTTATGGGACGATTTGGTAAGCTTGTTTGAGCTCCCGAGGGCCTCGGGTAAGTTTCAGGTGGTGAACGGATCATTTTTGGCCTTGGTGAGATAGCTGATATCTGCTACTACATTTTTCTGGTTTCCTCATAAGCGTTCGCGAGAGGGTCCTCGCGTTCGTGAAGAGTGTTTCTGAGATGAAGAGGATTTGTTCTTCGCGTTCGCGAAGGGGAAGACGGGAACGCGAAGGTTTCGTATGCGTGTGCATCACAAACGTGGGAGTAGGGCCGCGTTCGCGAAGAGGAGAGGTAGCTGGGGACCCCCAGCCTTTTGTTCTATGCGTTCGCGAGGTGATGGTCGCGTTCGTGAACGGTTGAGCTGGTAAAGCATCGCGTTCGTGAAGTAGTTATCGCGTCCGCGAAGAGTGAAGTGGAGAGGAGTCAAGTTGGTCTATGCGAACGCGAGAGGACGGTCGTGTTCGCAAAGAAGGAAATCTAGGCAAACAGAATTAAATTCAAAATCGAGGGTTTGAGCTCATTTTTAATATTTTGAGCTAGAGATCACGGATTTGGGCGATTCTTGAAGGGATTTTCGTGAAGTTGATCGGGGTAAGTGTTTCTTTCTTTGTTTTGGTTAAATCCTATGATTATATCTTTGATTTTATCCTCTAATTTGTGATTTGGGGTGAAAAATTGGGGAAAAAGTGGAAGTGTTCTTGAGATGGAATTTTGAGGTTTTGAATGGGATTTTGTTGTCGGATTTGAGTAAATTTGGTATGGTTAGACTCGTAAGTGAATGGGCTTTCAAGTTTTGTGACTTTTTCTTGTGCAATTGATTCTTTTAGCCTATATTGATCGTATTGTATTACTTATGGCTAGATTCGGGACGTTTGGAGGCCGATTTGAGAGGCAAAGGCATCGCAGAGTAGGATTTTGCTTGGTTTGAGGTAAGTAACGCTTCCAAACTTGGTTTTGAGGGTTCGAAACCCCGAACTATGTATTATGTGATTAGTATTGAGGTAACGCACATGCCAAGTGACGGGCGTGCGTCGTGAGAATTGTGACCTGGGTGATTCCATGGCACCGTTTAGTGACTCTGCCATGTTGATATCCATATTTTCATCATGTGATAAAGTAATTGAGCTGTAAATCAAGCTAGATATCATGTTTAGGCTTTATGCCGGTATTGTTGGGACTCTTAGTGGTCGTTTCTTGCTGTCATCTCACTAATTTCATTTATATTCTGTACTCAATCATGTTCATGCATTTTTATATCATATATCAGTCTCGGTTATTTATTGATTCATCATATCATTGTTCCAGGTTGTTTTTATGACAATGTGAGCCCGTGGGTGAGATTAGAGAGATTGTGTTTCTGCCTAAGAACTTCATTGCTCTAATTCAAATGTTGTTTGTCACACCAGTTAAAACATTTAGGTCAGATAATGGTTAAATTCTTCAATAATACTTGCATCAAATTTCTTGTCTTTATACTCCTCAACTGAATGGTGTAGTTAAAAGCAGACGTAGACACATATTGAAAACTGCTAGGGCACTCAGGTTTCAAGGACATATACCAACTCAATACTACTGACATTGCATTGAGTACAGTCTATATTATCAAGAGGGTACCTTCTTCTTTTCTTGGACATAAATCCCCAAATGAACTAATGTATGGCAAGCAGCCTTCCTTTTCACATATGAGGGTACTGGGTTGCCCGTGCTTTTCTACTTCCTTAACTAGGTCGGACAAGTTTAGACCCAAGACTATGAAATTTATTCTCCTTAGTTATGTAGTTCATCGGAAAGGGGTATCAGTTGCTTGATCTTGAGAATAATTCTATCTTAATTAGTAGACATGCGCTCTTCCGTAAATATGCATTCCCCTTCCAGAGTTTGTCTGATGATTCTGAACACTCAATACTTATTCATTGTCTGATCAAATTCTTGTACTAGTAAGAAATACTATTCATCTTACGCCTGAGAAAGTTGTTGATAGTGATCCCAACTCTTCTCTAATTCAGTCAGTTGAGGTGTACACCTGGTTCAAGGGAGACTATAATTCATTCTGAAGCTACTTCATCAGTTGAGTTGGAAACAACTGAAGCAATTCTTTCAGCTGTTGATGTCAAAAGGACTACTAGAGTCTTTAAGCCACCTATTTGGCTCAGGTACTGACAAAAACAATGCATCTAGTTGTTGCAAATAACATACCCATGATGTTATAGGGTATGATGCCTTATCTCCCAAAAATGAGAGTAATCTTTTTAATTTTTCCACTGAGGAGGAGCATCAAAGCTACCAAGAGACAACCAAGGATGTAAGGTAGATTAAGGAAACAAAGGAAAATATTAAAGCTTTAGAAGATAACAAAACATGGAAAATTATTTTCTTTGCCTAAAAGAAGAAGTACATAGGGTGTAAGTGGGTCTACAAGATCAAGTATGTAAGGCCCCGTAAAATATTTCCTAAAACTTGAGGTTTCGTGATGCCGAGGTAGGCTAATATTTTGGTGATGGTAAAGTTCGCCGCGGTACGGGCTTTTAGGGGCGAACAGTACGCTGGGGAGTTGAAGGAAAATTCTTGGTAGAAGAAGACATTTCTGCGGCCCACTATGCGGCCGCATAATCACTATGCGGGCGGCAAAATGGCCGTAGAGTAAGGCAGTCAACTGGGCAACTTTTGGATATCATTTCGCGGCAATTTATGCGATCGGAAAATGATTTTGCAGGCCACACACCGATCGTAGATCCAACATGGAAATTTTTCGAAGGGAGGTTCTGCGGCGTATTATGCGACCGCAGAATAGGTCTGCGGATCACATAATGGCCGCAGAGTGGGGCAGACCGGCCCAATTTCGGAGGGCCATTTCGCAGCCCATTTCGCGGACCGCAGAAGCATTATGCGATCGCATATGCGACTGCAGATCTGTGCCGGGGCTCCTATTTTTTTAATTTTGAATCCAACCCCATTCTAATAAAACACCCTTGGGGATTATTTTAGAAGGATAAAACATATATTTCTAGAGAGAAAGATTGAAATAGAGTGATAAAGGGAGTTCCTAAGCTTCATCCACCAATTCTTACTCAAATCTTGGAAGGTTAACAAGGAAAACACACTAGGTCTTCATCCTACAGGTAAGATTCTACACTCTAACTCTTAATTTTGAAATTTAACTAGAAATGGGCAATTAGTAAGGAAATTCATAGGTATGGGAGTTGTCTATTTTTCATACATGTGTGATCATGGAATGTAGGGAGATTATTGAGCTAAAATAGTAAAGAATGGGTTGTGGGATGATGGAATCCTCCATAAAAAGGGGCTTTGAAACCTTAATGCACACCTAGTGTTTGATCAAATGCTCAAAAGAGCTAGAACCATGATCACCTTCCTAATTTTTTTCAACTTGATATTTCTAAAATAGATTGAAATTGCTAAGAATTCCAAAACATTTTAGAGTTTAAGGAAGCTCAATTGAGGTATGCTGGCTAAACTCCTTTCATAGAATTGAATCCCACTGTGTTCATGTAAGTTATGTAAGACCCGAGTTGATCATTATGAAATTGGCTCTTCCGAGTAAACTTGTGTTGAAAGATATATGTTCCATGTGTGTTCCAAATGCGTTTATCATGCTATATTATCATTCGAGAATATTTTCAAAGTATGGGCTGTGTGTTAAAAATGTTACGACTTCAAGTCAAATTTAAATGAAGGTTATTATGCCAAATTAGGTGAAAAAACCTCTATATGTCTAAGACTCTTAATTGTGCACATGTGTACTTAAAAACTTGAATTGAAAAGTCTTGTTGTTAATAATGATGATGATGTCTGAAAGTGAAAAGGTGAGCATGAAATATGAAACACGGCCAAGTGCCAGAGTGATTCTATAATTGTGGCCACTAGTGCCAATGAATTGAAATGATGTGAAAGAAGTATGAAGTGAGATGAATGATAAAAAAGGATGATGTCTCGGGGGAGACGGCCTATCCGATCGGGTCGTGATCGTACGCCATGCCGCACACTTGGCGGTGATTGTGCGGGAAATTATAATTGAAATTGCGATTGTGGTTGATGATTCAAATGAGACGGCCTAATCGATCGGGTCGAGATCGGACTCCGTGATAAAAGTACGGTGGTATTGTGATAAATGGTGTATCGGTACTAAAGATCCCTCAACCTAAAAATATGGAAAAATTACTCGAAAACATATTTGGTTCTTAACTTGACTTTTTGGTATTGTTTGAGGCTTTCATTGATTTTATGATTATTCCTCCTTGTATTATTATTTATTCTATGGAGAGAGTGTTGAGTTATACATACTAGTGCTATTCGATGGTACTAACATCCCTTTTGCTGGGGGGGGAGGGGGGGTTGCATCTTTAACGGATGCAGGTGGTTCCACAGCAGGCGGCATTGATCAGTGATAGTGGTACACCCTCTTCCCGGCAGACTTGGTAAGCCCCATTTCATTTCGGGGTCATGTATCTTTTGTTCCTTATGTATTGTATTTGAGGTATAGCCGGGGCCTTATTGCCGGCACTATCGTAGTACTCTTTCGTATTTATTAGAGGTTCCGTGGACATAGTGTGGGATGTATATTAGTACTGGTAAAGTCAACCAGGATATGTTGTGTTTGAATTACTTATTCCACTTCAAAATATGAAAATGCGTGTATTTTGAGACTTTAAAATGAAGTTACTAATGGAAATGAATTGGTGTTGTATACATGATCTCTTTATTGTCTAATTAACGAAGTTACGCACTCTTTTTGAATCATGGGTGAGTGGGGTAGAAAGTATCTAACAGGCTTGCTTGACTGGGTTTACTCGGTTGAGCGTCGGTCGCGCTCCCCGAGTTTGGGGTGTGATAAAGTATAAAGCCAAAAGTGAAATTGAGAGATTCAAACTACGTTTGTAGCCAAGGAATACAATCAAAACAAGGGTTTGAATTATTAGGATACATTTTCACTAGTGGTGAAAATAATCACAGCGAGGGGTGTGATTTTCTTAGGAGCTTCAAAGTATTGGACTATCCATCAAATGGATGCCTATAATACTTTCCTTCAAGAGGCTCTTATAGAGGACGTATATATGCATGTTCACAGGGTTTCACTTGATTTAGACTAAGTCCTCTATCCGCGGGTTGCTTAAGTCTCTTTATTAACTTAAGCATCCTTTAGATAGTAGAATATTAAGTTGACTTCTGCACTTTTGAATTCTAGTTTTCAGTAGAGCCACTTGAATTACTCTTTATTCACCAAGAGGATAGAAAGAAAGATTCTAGTGGTGTTGGTCAATGTTGATGACCTGCATATTACTGGGGATGACCTTCAATTAATTCATGACACAAAGACCATCTTACAGAATGGCTTCAAGATTAAAAATTCAGGGGAACTCAAGTACTTCCTGGGGATTGAATTTGCAAGAAGTACAGAAGGAATCCTCACGCATTAGAGAAAATATAAACTGGAGTTAATTGCTAACTTGGTGTTATTAGGGTATATGTTTGTGGCCTATCCTATGGAGCAAAATATGAAACTTACCACCATAGAATTTGCTATTCACGTAGGTACTACTATGAATCTGTCATGACCCAACTCCCACTGGAGCCGCAACGGTGCCTAATACTGCTTGCAAGGTAAGATAACAGTTTTACAATAACAATTAACTCAATAAAGCATAAATTAATAATCTCAACAGCGGAAATATCATAAAATATCTGAGACAACAACGATAATACTACTACAATCATCCCAAAGATATGGTGTCAACGAGTACATAAGAACTACTGAATGTCAAAATACAAGGTCAAATCCCCAATGCAATTGTCTGAAAAATAGAACGATAATAACTAAAATTAAATGAAAGAGAACTCCAAGGTCTGCGAACGACATAACATTTACCTTGTAGTCTCCTCAATTGGTGCCGATGCAAAATCTAGCAATCACCGCACCGGGAAGTACCTGGATCTGCGCATAAAGTGCAAAGTGTAGAAATAATTAAGACACCTAACCTTGGACTGAAAGCAGTGATGAGCTCGGAAGAAAGGTCAGTGTCCAACATCAATAATCAATAACAACTTAGGATATAACAAATACAGTAGACATAAATAACTCAAAGATTTCATGTTCAAATCTTTCACAACTGTAGGAAATTTAGACATGCTTTTCAAGTATAACAGTCAAAGCCCCACAAGGCTAAGACATTTTATTTACCAGCTAACATGAGGAAAGTACATCTCTATGCCTACATGTGAAATATATATGTCACGTAAATATCATCACAGTGAAACCATCAATAATAGCCAAACTAAACATGCTCACGGTGCCTAGCACACTACCCCTCATCATCACACGCAACTGTACTCAACATTGTACGGGTACCTAGCATAAATGCCTGATCGGAGCCAAGCCAGCACTACTATTGAGTAGCGAGGATGGTCGATGCAGTTTTACCCAACAAAGTCGGGTGTGAATCCACATGAAGTTAATTTGTTTGGAGTTAGATTTATATCCGAGTCTAGATGTGGGTTTTGCTCTTAATTACACTTCCATACATGGTTGGTTTGTTTTCTACTTCTACTTCTATTCTATAGCATGCAATAGTTAAAACTAAGTACAATGTTTTTTATGCTGATTTTCAAGGGTTTAAAGGGACTAGGGTAGTGACTTCCACCTAGGTGGATATCTAATAGGTAGCAAGAATCTAGGGCAATCATGTGATTAATTGGGGTCGTGGTATAACTATCACACCCGGGTACTTACTCTATACCTCTCGGTAGTTTGAGTGATTTAGCCCAATTTGGCTTTCTCAAGTCCAAATGGGTATTTATGCAATACAAGTGATGTTAGCTCAAGTCAGGTATTACTATATCTATGTTTAACCCTTTAATTGGGGCTATCAATTTCTTGAGTTCACCCCAATTCCTTGTTAGCCTAGTTTTCCTAGACTTAGTCCCTCTTTCTCAAGTAGAGACTAAGTCATAAAGGCATGAATCAGTGTTTGCGTCCATTAATTCCATAATTCAAGCAAGAACTAGGATCAATGCAACTAACCCATACACATTCAAGCCCTAAAATTCAAGACCCATCAAATACCCACACTAGGGTGGGTCACAACCCTAGCTATGGGTTAGCTACTCATGAAAATAGCAGAAATCAAAGATGAAATAAAGATAAAATCCATAGAACTAGATTAAAAGACGAAAAACTAATGTTAAAAGATGAATCTAATAAAAAAATTTCCAAAATAGAATATCCAACCGTCTCACGTGCTCAGCAAAAATAAAACTTAACCTAAAAATGTGAAAAAGATCTATTTATACTAAGCTGAAATTTTCGGACAAAAATACACCTATGGAGGTTTCACGGCCGCGTAATTCTTACCGCAGCTGCACTCTTGCTTTCACGGCCGCGTAATACTGACCGCGGTTCGCGTTTTTATCATTTGGATCTGGGCTGAGATTTGTTTCGCGGGCCGCATACTTTCCATCGTGGCCGCGTAGTAGATTTTTGCGGCCGCATAATTCCACCGCGGACTGCACTCATTATTTTTGCTTGAAATGTTACTTCTCTGAATCTCATCCACCGCGGTCCGCATAATTCCAACCGCGGCCGCGATGAGACATTCGCGGCCGCACATTTCTGGCGCGGACCTCGCTCAACATTTGGCCTTAAAAGTGAACTTTCTTGTTCTTCACTTCGCGAACCGCGTATTTGTGATCGCGGCCGCGTTGTGGCTTCCGCGGCCGCACAATATTTGTGTGGTATGCGATTTAGGTCTCCTAGCCCAGTCTTGGTTTTTGTTCCAGATTTGACTTCTTTGTGAATTGATTATGCCTCTTTTGGCTCATTTTGATCAGTTCCTGCAAGCAAGCATTTTACATTAGTTTCTGGGAATACCTTCACGCATTTTAAGACCAAAACGCAAGTAAAAGAGATCAAATAATAGGTTCAAATCCCCACTTATCAACTCCCCCAAACTTAAACGTTTGTTTTTACTCAAGCAGAAAAGGTAGTTCCCACCTCCACTAAAACAAAACAGAAGGATATTTCAGCTTCTCTAATGTGAATCAAACATGGATCAATTGGGACTAACAATTACCCTCAACACAAATGAGTTATCAACAACACACAACCTTTTGAGTACCATAGTTCTAGTGCGACACAAGAGCATAAAGAGTTGACTTAACTCACCAAGGAAGCTCGCTCTACCACGTAGGTCATTGTGGAACCCAAACTCTTCTTCCTCTACTCTCTATAAGCAAATCTCACTTTAGATTGTAGCACTCAGAACAAGGATTGTGGAAAGTACGCTCATCACTCTCAAGGGAATGTCACAAGTTCGTTTAAGTACCATAAGCTTGCCCCTTATGTAAATCACCACTAATGTAAGCTCACTCAACTAAAAATCATATAGGGCTTTTGCGGGAATGTAATGAAGGCTTTTGGATCAAGGTAGGACTTATTGTCATATGATGGTTTCATCTTTCCATAAACACTCCATTTTCTCATTTCGGCTCATACTTTCTTGACTCTTTGACTCATTTTCTTCTTCCTTAGGGGAACTAGAGAGACACACTGTCACTCTTTCTTTCTCATGATGATCATTTTCTCCTTTTCTAATCATTCCTTGCCTTGCATCATTATTTTGTTTGAATCCCTTCACTTTTCTATCTTATTCACTTTCTTGTTGGCCTATTTCTTTTTGGCTTTTCTTTCGTTTCTTTTACCTTCCCTTTTCTTTATTTTGTACCTTTTAATCACTTTCACATTCCTTGTCTCTCCCCCAAACTTATGCTTTTGCCAATTTTGAATGCAAAGTAAAGATCGGGTGCCAAGAGAGAGTCATTATAGAACGGATAAAGGCTTGTATCGTGGTTATTGAAAGAAAAAAGGCTTCAGCTCAAAGGGGTTGACTAGGGATATCATATTGGTAGGCTACGGAAGCTTTCAAGTTTCAAATTGGATCAAGGAGAGCCTACAATTATTTCTCAAGTCGAGCTACACTTAGAATTTCCCCTAGACAAACATTCAGGGCAAGGTCTAGACTTGTTGGCACGGAACATGGACTTGCAATTCAATAACTCACCTCACAAGCTATTGGATTGTTAAAGAGAACAGAGTCGAGGGCCCACAACAACCCTAGCCAAGATTGAGCATCACAAATGGCTCCAAGAAACCACTCGATGATTGTTTAGTCAACACAAGAGTCTAAAGGTCACAACTAGAACTATTCTTTGCTAATCAACTTGTTTCTAACCATAAGGTCGAAGGTAAATGTGTTAGGCCCAAGTGAAGCTTGCCTGAGACACTTTTATTCATTACTACTATTTACACAAAAACATAAAGAAAACGGACTCAATCCCTTATGAAGATTGTCATGCCATCCATCATCGGGAAGAGCCACCCAGTTCACACAACATCCACCTTTGGAAAGAACCGTGGCATAAGAAAACCAAAGGCTTATTGTTCACATAAATTGTAAAAAGAAGCCAACAACTTAAAAAGAAACTACTAAAGGAAATAAGAAGCTATGAAATAAACTACGAAAATCAAACTGAATATATACAAACTTGAAGTAAAGCGAATATTTACATATAAGAAAATGAATGTATACATCAAATGGTAAAAATATATACATACCAAATTTGAAACTAACAAATATATACATACCAAAAGTAAAATAAAGAGAAGTAAAGATAAAGAAAAATAGTTGTCGATACCCTCTTTTTCTTGCGAAATCGGGTTTATGACATTTGGGCGGACAACTCTTTTCCCTTTGGGAATTGGGTTTGCAATTTTTGAAGAGTCGCCACCTAATGATTAAGTGCATTATGACACTAAGAATGAATTTGATTTTAGAAAAACAGAGATTGGGTAAGGGCTTGAAATTATCTCGAGGGGAAGGTGTTAGCCACCCCTCAAGATCCACTAGTGTGGTTCCCGGCCATGCTACAATTGTGACTTTAAATACAAACAACAAGTAAACAAGCAAGCATTATATATACTAGATAGCTTTCACATAATGGTTGCAAACAACTGAAGTACAAGAAGTTTAAAGAATGCTGAAATTTGGAAGAAGGCAGTTTTATAATTCTAAAATAAGGGACACACAAGTAAAGGGGAAGGGGTTTGCAAATAATTGATGCAAGTAATCAGAAAAAAGAAGTGAAAGAGGCGGAAGTTTTGGGAAGAAAACAGTACTGAATATTAGACAAGTAAAAAAAAGGGTTTTTACATAATTGGTGCGAGTAGTTGAAGTAAAAGAAAAGTTAAAGAAACTGAAAATTAAACAGCTTTTAAAATTCTAAAAAAAGTAAACAAGTAAAGGGAAAGGGGGTCCTAGGTTTACAAATAACATGGATCACCCCACACAACACCCGGTAACCGTTTATACACGTGGTGTTATCGCGTGGTCATCATATCCATGTCTACCCTTACCCACCCCGTTAAGGTATCAAATCGCGGAATAGTCTCGTTACTTATTGCTTGCTATTACCCGTCCCAATCCTATCAGCCCCGGAGGTATTAGTGACTACTAGTCCTAAAGGGGAGGGAGAATTGGCTTTTAGTGGTTTAAAAGGATAAAAGTCTAAGGCGACAGTCAAAACATATACGACAAGTATGGGGAAGCACATAAGCAGGTAAGGCTCAAACAAAACGTCCTTAAAACAAAGAGAAACATATAGTTTTAGCATGTCTTTCAAATACTGATTAGGTCTTAATTAAACTTAAAACGTTAAGGCGTGGCTGATTTATCACATATTTTCAGATAAGAAGTCTGAATTACGCCTGCCTGCTGGTTGTAGTTATTAAAGACTGGTGTAGTTAATTAATTACCTAATGGCTTGCCTAGGTGAGACCTATAGGCATGATATCTAGCAATGCGGAAGTATACTGATTTTAAAGAAGGCTTGCTGATCATAGAAAACATAAGCTCTGCAGGTATTGAGTATCGATATTACTGATTTTTAAGCTTGTTGACAATTCAGATTCAGTTGATTACCCCTATAGACATGCTTTCTAAGCGTGACTGGTTTTAAAACGTTTGTAGAAATGCAAGAGTCCTATAAGCATGGTATCTAGAATGCAATTTGTTATTTAAACCTATGAACTGTTTGCCTAATGATAGATGTAAATGCAGAATTTAAGAGATCCTATAGACAGGTTATCTATATGATGCAAGAGTGCAGAAGCCTACAGTCATGGTATCTATATGAATGCGGAACCTTAAAGATGTCACGCCCCAAAACCGAGGGGCGCGACCGGCGCTCAACCGAGTAAACCTGACTGAGCAAGCCTGCTAGATTTCATTCTACCCAAACTAGTTCATGAATAATGAGGGAATGTTATCCCATTTAATCAAAACACTAAATAATCTTCCATTAGCAACTTTCATTTCATTTCCGATAATGACTTCATTCATAGTTTACAAAATATTACAAATTTACAAGCTTAATGAAAACATGTTTATCAAGTACAAACTTTTCTAGATTAGACCCCCCAACAACGACCACCACCCACAAACAGTCTACGGAGCCTCTATGTACAATATAAGAGAAATAGGGAAATGCCGACAACAAGGCTCCGGCTATACCTCAAAAATTGATGAGAAATCAACAAAAGATGTATTACATGACCCCGGGATAGAGTGGGGCTCACCAAGTCTGCTGGGAGGAGAATACTGCTATCACTGGCCGATGCCTCTCGCTGTAGAACAACCTGTATCATAAAACGATACAGCTCTCGGCAAAAGGAACGTTAGTGCCGTCGAATAGCACTAGTATGTAAGGCTAAAAGTCCTCTTTCATAATAGAATAACCATACAAGCAAAGAAAATACAAAAACGGCGAGCCAAAGTCAACAATATACTAGCATCCAACTTGAAACATGTAAATCTTCTAGTTTATGAAAATAATATATAAAATTTTTGGTTGGGAGATCACCAGCACCGATATAAATTATACCACCGTCTCTATTAGCACGGAGTCCAATCACGACCTGATTGGCTAGGTCGTCCCTTTAGAGACATGTACCACAACAACAATTTCCAGTGTTTGAATTTCCAGTTTTTATGATTCCCAGCACAATACCACCATATGTGCGGCATGGCGTCCGATCACGGCCCGATCGGCTAAGCTGCCTTCCCACGTATGCCGTGTGGGTTGGCTTTTTCTTTTCCAATTCACAGGTATTAGTTTCATCCCACTTTGGGGGATTAGTCACAATTTCATTCGGTTTCATCCCAAGTCACACTCCACCCCTACACCGGCACGTGTAGTTTCAGGTTGTGGCCTTATGTCCCACCCTTCCTCGGTATTGCTAATGATACTCCAAAAATCATTTTTGATTCGATTTAATATTGCACACAATTGTGGTATAAATACAAGTATACAAGCATAGCGTAAATACAACCATGCTTACCTTAATACCTTTCATATTTTATAGTTTTTATTAATGTTCTCAATCTTTCTCGATAACAGTGTCTCTTTGGCCCTTTGGCCTTTCACAAGGTTTATCTTTCTCATGGCACGAAGGCCGCATATGGTTTTCCACGTTTTCATCTCCTTTATTTCCAAGGATCGCCAGCCAATATCAATGTACCAAATAATCCGGAAATTATATATATTCGAATTCAATAATAATAGAATCATCAAGCACAAAGGATTCTTCCCAAAGAGGGACATGTCAACCAACAATCGAAATACACATTGGCATTATAAGCAAGCAATCACCTTAGTTATCCTTAAATTATTCCTTTCCATTTTAAAAATTGTACAATTTCAACATCGGAGTGTATAAGGACCCGCATTGTAATGTATATTTTTAAAGAGGCAAGGTAATATATAGAGCAACCATTTATGGGCTTAGTTCGGGTACAAGACCTTTAGGTCATTCCATTTTTGAAGCTAGTTCATAACAGTTGGGTCGAGACTTATTTCATTATTTGTTTAACATTTTCCCATTCGATTCATTTCCAAACATCTCTACAGTTTATCAGCAAATCGACACATTCAATCAAGGCATTTAGTATACATAAGAGCAACTAGGGGCATTAAACAAATTGAATTCTTCTCAGCCAATTAAGATACTAACCTTCATTTAAAGTGACTCAAGGCTATACCATTTTGGTAGGCAAACCACACTTAAACTTACGAAAACAATATGGAATTTACTTCCGAGAGAGAAAGTTTAGCCTACATACCTCGATTGAGCTTCCCTTAAGTCCTACTATACTCCGAGACTCTTAGCAACGTCAATCTTTCGGGAACATGACAAATTGAACCACGAATTAGAGAGGTGATCATAGTTCTAGCTCACTTGAGCATATTCTCAAACACTAAGTGTGCATTATGCTTTTAAAACCATTTTGTGAAAGATCCTACCATCCCTCATCCCATCATTAGCTCAAGACTTAACCAAATACTTTTAAGAACTCATGCATGCAAGATATCCACTTTCATCCTCATCAATTACCCTTCTAATGGTCTACCCTAGTTATATCTAGTAATCAAGAGCTTGGGTTATATAACCTTACCTTTTAGGAAGAAGACCTAGGTGCCTTTCTTGACAAATCTTCAAAGCTTAAGCAAGATTTTTGGATAGATGTTGATGAAGAAACCCTTCTCCCTCTAGGATCCTCTCCCTCTCTCTAAATGCATCAGAAAATACGCCTAAAATGAAGGTTGGTGCATAATATATCGACATGGGGTCGGGTAAGAAAATTAGAAATTTGGAGCCCCGAAACAGATCTGCGATCGCATAATGGACATGCGGTCCACAAAATGGACCACAAAAATGTTCCCAACAACTGAACACACTGACTGGGTTTGCGGCAGAAATACGGTCCGCATTCACGTTCTGCGGTCGCCAAATGCACCGCAGAACTGCCCTTCACAAAATCCCAAAGAAATTATGCGACGACTATGCGGTCTGCATTTTGGTTATGCGATTGCATATTGACCGCATGGCTGACTTCAAATTTGGCCAACACACTGACTCACTCTGCGGCAGAAATGATGTCTGTATACTTGATATGCGACCGCATTATTGACCGCAAAAATTGCACTTTTCTGGAAAACATAATTACGAATCTCTAACACATATTCCTAACCTGGCACTATGAGATCTTAGGTTTTGAGCAAAAATTTTTGCGGGGCCTTACATCCTCCCCCACTTAAGATCATTCGTCCTCGAATGAGGATCATGGCTCGCCCCAAACACCCAAGAGGACTCATTTCCTTCCTTACCTACCTCAAGCTCCCAAATTCACAAACCCCTTAATTATGTGTAGCGATATACTTATCAAGTGATTCTCTTGCTCTTCCCTAACCAATACATTCAACTACTTACAGTATCCTACCGAGGACTGAGAACTAACTTGCTCATATTAAACCCTCGGACCAGAATAAGCACTAGACATCATCAATGGCGACAATAAAACTGAATTTAGAAGCCCCAGAGTAGAAGCCATCTTCTAAGAAAAGCCTAATACATTATCGTCCTCTTCCTCTTCCGCACCAGATTTATAACCCGTTACCACCAGCGCAATTGGTGTACCGACACAACAATCCTTGCCATAGCCTCAACACTACTCTTCCTTCTACCAAAAACATCAACAATAATTGACTCTCCACCTTGGCGGTGTCCCTTTATGTAGGACTCGATTCTTCATTCATACTCCAGTAATTTCCAATTCGACTAACTCCCTAAATTTTTCAGAAATTTCGGCAGCATATCCTTTGCAACTAAGCCTATCTACCTGCCAGAGAACCACGGAAACATCCTAACAACTCATCCAGAATGAGACAAAGCATCACACTGTATACATCAACAATACCAATCTCACAATTACAAGCACCACGTTATCATAATGATACCTGACTGGGCTGCACATTTCTAACTCACAACATCTATAAGGTACCTTTCAAATCAAAACCAATTGTTATACAATCAAGTGAAAATATTTTCTTTCCTCGATGCTTTCGGCCGTCAAGGTGGCCTCCTCGACTTACAAGCTTTGCCATAACACATTTGCGGAAACAACCCCATCCTCCAAACTTATCTAAAAAGGATGACAACTAGATACCTCGCATAAGCTAACTATCCATTGACTTCACCTTCAATAATTTCCATCGGAATGATATACCAATGATTCCCAATCACCTCCTTAGACATAGATACCTGGAACACCGGAACCATGGAGGGCAACAATACAATAGGGGAATATCCTACTTCACAACTCGACCCATCTCTTTCAAGGTTCCCTAAATTCTGAAGTGCACTACACCTTCTTTACCCTTAGGGACAATTCGCATAGCATCTTCATAGAGGGAGCCTTGGGGACAACTTGCTTACTTTCTTTAACTCTAAACCTTTATGCCAGACACCCGAGTTGAACACTTTGCGACTTCTAACCATTATTCGGTGAGGGGCTAGAATGAATATGACCATAGAGTTCCTACCCAGTATGATTGGCCGTGGAATGACACTACCTTTTGACATGCTGGAGCCCATATTCTTAATAGATTTTCCACGAATCTCTAACACATATTCCTAACCTGGCACTACGAGATCTCAGGTTTTGAGCAAACATTTTCACGGGGCCTTACACCAGTAGCCTAGCCAGTTGGGGTAGTTTAGCCGGTTGTTGTGGCACAAGACGGGGATAGGGTCTTATTGAGACCAATAGGGTCGACTTTGCAGTATTCCGGATGATCAGTTCTAGCAAGAGATAGTGGGGAGATTATGTGCTGACTAGACCAGCTGATTCGCCTTCACTTACCTAGGATTGGTTTTCACAGCTATTTCTAGAGAAGTTCATTCCTGTCACTCTGAGAGAGGAGTATCGTAGGCAGTTTGAGCGCCTTCATCAGAGTGGCATGACAGTCACCCAGTATAAGACTCGATTTGTGGACCTAGCTCTCCATGCCATTGTTTTGCGCCCTACTGAGAGGGAGAGAGTGAGGAGATTCATTGTTGGGCTCACTTTCGGTATTAGGCTACAGACGGCCAAGGAGACCGGAGTTGATATTTCTTTCCATAGGACCGTAGAGATTGCTAGATGGATCAAGATGGTTCGTGGTCAGGAGAGGGGGTCGATGTCTAATAAGAGGCCTCGTCATTCCAGTGGCTTCAGTGGTGCCTCATCTGGAGGCAGGGGTACTTTTGGTAGAGGCTATCCTCCTAGGCCATTTCAGTCTGCGCTTCAAGTATCCCATAATGCTTCGGGTAGTCGTGGTCCTTATGTATCTCATCATGGGAAGCTAGCCTAAAGTGCTCCATCCCTCCTATTAGTGCGCCTCAGATCAGAGCTACCATCGTGGTCATCCGGTCCGTTCAGGTCAGTTTCATCTTCAGTAGCCACAACAACCACAAGGGTGTTTTGAGTGTGGGGGTACAGGTCACATCAGGAGGTACTGTACTATATTTTTGAGAAGCATGTAATTCCCACCTCCACTAAAACAAAACAGAAGGATATTTCAGCTGCCCTAATGTGAATCAATCATGCATCAATTGGGACTAACAATTACCCTCAACACAAATGAATTATCAACAACACCATGCTTTGACTTTTTGAGTACCATAGCTCTAATGTGGCACAAGACCATCAAGAGTTGACTTAACTTACTAAGAAAGCTCGCTTTACTACGTAGGTCATTGTGGAACCCAAACTACTCCTCCTCTACTCTCCAAAAGCAAATCTCACCTTAGATTTTAACACTCAAAACAAGGATTGTGAAGAAGTACGCTCATCTCTCTCAAAAGAATGTCACAAGTCCGGCTCTAAGTATAATAAGCTTGCCCCTTATGTAAATCTCCACTAGTGTCATAGTGCCTCTTCTCGACCCCTTGGTCCTCGAGATACATGGTGATGAAGTTGGGGTAGGGATAGGATCTTTCTTCTTTTCCAACTGCCTTGGAGATGTGGTAGGACATGTGGTTCCCCACATTGATTGGATACCCCGCCATGATGGAGGCTATCAAAGAGTTCACATTTCAAGCTAAAACAAGAAGTGCGATCCGTGTTAGAATTACGCGGCCGCGGAAGTCTCCTACGCGACCGCGATGCAAATTACGCGAATAGCGAAACCATGCTCAAACTAGATCCAGAAGTTGAAAACTCGGACCATGGTCAGAATTACGCGGCCACGAAAGCAGGAGTGCGACCGCGGTAAGAATTACACGGCCGCGAAACCTTCGCAGGGGTATTTTTGTCCAGAAATTTCAGCTTAGTATAAATAGATCTTTTTGACATTTTCAGGTTAAGTTATGTTTTAGCAGAGCACGTGAGACGGTTGGTTATTCCTTTTTGGGGAATTTTGTACTAGAACTATCTCTCAACATTTGATTTTCATCTTTTAGTCTAGTATTATGAATTTTATCTTCATTTCTTCTTCAATTTCTGTTATTTCCATGAGCAGCTAAGCCCATAGCTAGTGTTGTGACCCAACCCTAGTGTGGGTATTTGATGGGTCTTGAATTTTAGGGCTTGAATGTGCATGGTTTAGTAGTATTTAGCCTAGTTCTTGCCAGAATTATGTAATTAGTGGTTGCAAACACTGATTCATGCCTTTATGACTTAGTCTCTACTTGAGAAAGAGTGACTGAGTCTAGGAAAACTAGGCTAACAAGAAATTAGGGTGAGCTCAAGAAATTGATAGCCCCAACTAAAGGGTTAAACCTAGAGATAGTAATATCCGACTTGAGCTAATATCACTTGTATTGCATGAATACCCATTTGGACTTGAGAAGCCAAATTGGGCAAAATCACTCAAACTACCGAGAGGTATAGAGTGAGTACCCGGGTGTGATAGCTATATTACGACCCCAAATCATTCACATGATTGCCCTAGATTCTTGCTACCCGTTAGATATCCACCTAGGTAGAAGTCACTACCCTAGTCCCTTTAACCCTTGAAAATCAACAACAAAAATATTGTACGTATTTTCAAATATTGCATGCAATAGAATAGAAGTAGAAGTAGAAATCAAACCAAACATTTGTACAAGTGTAATTAAGAGCAAAACCCGCATCTAGACTTGGATATAAATCTAATTCCAAACAAATTAACTCCCTGTGGATTCGATCCCGACCTAGTTGGGTAAAACTGCATCGACCAACCTCGCTACTCAATAGTAGTGTAGGCTTGGACTCGAACAATTTTTGGCGCCGTTGCTGNCTCGAATAGCTAAGGGTTTCGGATAAAACCCTGAAGAAATGAGAAAAGGCTGGAAGAAAGCCCGATCTCGAGTCGGAGAGGTCGGAAATAGGCTCGAAATACTTGAATGCGCCGGAGCAATGGCCGGAGAGGCCATAGAACTATAGCTCTGAGAAGATCTGAAAGAGAACCATCGAGGTCAGACCTCAACATTTCGAACACCCAGGGTTTAATGGTGGAGGGGGGTGAGTACAGACCATCCATGGCCTGAGAAGCCATGGATTCCGGCGAAAGTACGGTGGAAAAAGGGTTGAAGACGACTAGGGTTCTGGAGAACCTTCGAGAGTGTTTTGAGAGATGAGAGTATTCAAAGGCGGCGGACCAAACGAAATGGGGGGATTAGGTTAGGGTAGAGAAATTAAAAATGGCAAGGGACGATCCCGGCCGTTGATCAAAATGATCAACGGCCTGGATTGAAAGAAAGGTCGAGCGGGTTAAATAAACGGGTTAAGGGGCTGGGTAAGATTGAAATTGGGCCGTTCCAATTGGGGGTTAGGATTTGGTCAATTGATGGCTAAAATTGAAATGTAAATAGGCTGTAATTGCAACGAAATGAGGCTAAATGTTAATAGCCAGTTTTCCCTTTTATTTTATAAAAAAATAGTAAAATGATTTTAAAGCAAATTAAAAGTACTGAGTCAGTTAATAACACATAAATATTAATTTAAAAATACTGGAACCAATTTATATAATTAAAATGCTATTAAACTTAAAATAGGCTAGAATTGCAATTATATGCAATTTAGCTTTAAAATATCAAATAAATTTGTAAAAAATGTATAAAAAATTACCTTAACTATATTTTTGTATAAACATGGGAATAAAATAAATTATTCACCAAAATTGATGATTAATAATTACTTATTTTGTACTGCTAAAATTGACAATAAATTGATTTTAAAAATCTTTAAAAAATTGGGAAAAATACTAAAATCCTTAGGCATGCTTATATATGCATATATATGTTATTTTGAAAGTATTTTGTATATGTGAAAATATGCAGGGAAAAATTGGGTATCAACAGCTCTCTTTACCCGGGAAGGATGGAAGAGTTGTCGGGTAAAGATATGATGGCCAATTTTGACCGAACGGAATGGTTCGAATCGATTGAACGTGCTCTGGCTCCTGAGCTGCCTACATATCCCTGGTCTTGCAGGAATCAGGTCGTCTGTAGTTCGGGATCCGTCGGAGGAACATGCCGGTGGAGATTTTTCAAGAACGGACGAGATATTTGGGCTGGGGTGGTGGTTATGAGTTTAGTAGAGCTGCGGGAATCGAAGAGGGATCGCTTCTGCTGGGATGGTCGTTGCTAGCCGGTTTGCCTGCAAATAAACAATACGAGCGCATATATTGTGCATAAATTTAAACGTGATGCAAGTTCCTGTCAGACTATGAATGCTGTCTTTGGACGGTTAGGATGACGTCCTCGGACCATGATGTCCTGGGCCATGAAACATATAATAAAGGTTTCGCAGGCTATTAAATGATGCTCTCGGGCTATGAGAGTGATGCCTCTGAGCGATGATGCCTTTGAATAATGATATGCAAGAGACAAAGGAGTCCTCATGCCATGGCATGGCGTTCTCAGGCTATGAAGATGGTGCCTCCGAACAATGACGCCCTTGGATAATTGGCGATCTTTCAGCCCATGAAATGCAAAAGGTGGCGATATTTCAGCCGATGCAAAATTTAAATGAGGTGGCGGTATTTCAGCCGATACAGGATTTGAATGAAGTGGCGATATTTCAGCCATGCAAAGTGTAAATAAAATGGCGATCTTTCAGCCGATGCAAGATTAAATGAAGTGGCGATATTTCAGCCATGCAAAGTGTAAATAAAATGGCGATCTTTCAGCCGATGCAAGATTTAAATGAAGTGGCGATATTTCAGCCATGCAAAGTGTAAATAAAATGGCGATCTTTCAGCCGATGCGGATGGAGACAGAGCTTAGTCTCGGAAGGCAGAATAGTAGCCTTATGCAATGCAGGAAATGCAAATGCAGGTAGAGCTTAACCTCGGAAGGCAGAATAGTAGCCTTATGCAATGCAGGAAATGCAAATGCAGGTAGAGCTTAACCTCGGAAGGCAGAATAGTAGCCTTATGCAATGCAGGAAATGCAAATGGAGGTAGAGCTTGACCTCGGAAGGCAGAATAGTAGCCTTATGCAATGCAGGAAATGCAAATGGAGGTAGAGCTTGACCTCGGAAGGTAAAATAGTAGCCTTATGCATATGATGAAAGACGAATAGTAATAAAAGACTCTTAGCTGATAACTGACAACTGGTTGCTGATTGTGATATTGTGGCTGCTGGGGATATTGTATGCGGATAGCAGTTGTGAAGCGATAATTTCGAGAGTCGTATTCCTAAGCAGTAGGAGTGCGTAATATATAAATTTGTGACTTGGGTGCCTGCATCCAAAGAAAAATTGTGAGTTTTGTAGAGGGGAAAGGTTAGTTCCGTGCCCCCGCTGACTTTTCTTGACCGGCTCGGCTCTGATTTGGTGATATTGTGGGTATCCCTGGGGTAGCATTGCTAAACAAAACAATTCCGACGATAAACATGCATGAATTTGTTAAAGATATGACATATTGTATATATTTAAGAAATAGTTTTAGATGAACCGACGACTGAGACGTGGTTCAGGACATTGCAACCTCTCCTACTACGGAATTTTGAGGGTCCTCCTCAAAATTCAGCCCCAGTTTACTGGGCTGCTGCTTCTGACGGTTGCTTGCGATGATTGGCTGAAGTTACTTCGAAATATTGAGGGTCCTCCTCAAAATTCTGCCCCAGTTTCCAATTGCGGGGAAAATGAAAATGTTATTGAATTGTGACCGAACCCATAAGGCTGCCTACGTATCCCCTCTTAAACGGGAATCAGGTCAGACGTAGTTCAAATTACATAAGGAAATCATAAATGGTTACACATAGTATCCCTTGACTGCACCTGAATTTATCGGCTTTGGCCAAACTTCTCCGTCCATTTCTGCGAGTATGAGGGCTCCTCCTGTCAGAACCCGATGAACCATGTATGGACCCTGCCAATTGGGAGAGAATTTCCCTTTGGCTTCATCTTGATGTGGAAAAATCTTCTTTAACACCAGCTGCCCCGGTGTGAACCGTCTTGGTTTGAGTCTCTTATTGAAAGCTCTGGACATTCTGTTCTGGTAAAGTTGACCATGGCAAACTGCATTCATTCTTTTACCATCTATGAGGGCTAACTGCTCGTAACGACTCTTCACCTATTCTGCAACGTCGAGTTCTGCTTCCTGTATGATCCTCAAGGAAGGAATTTCTACCTCGGCGGTGGCAATTCTTGAATGGCTTTGCTCTTTGATAGATCCAGCTCTATTCCCCGGCGACTCACAATAAACCCAAGCAATTTTCCAGCTAGAACCCCGAATGCACACTTTGCGGGATTCAATTTCAGGTTGTATCATCTCAGTCTGTTGAAAAACTTCCTCAGATCTTCCATGCGATCTGTGGCTTTCTTGGATTTGATGATGACATCATCTACATATACTTCGATCTCCTTGTGTATCATGTCATGAAAAATGGTAGTCATGACCCTCATGTAGGTGGCCCCTGCATTCTTTAACCTAAACGGCATCATCTTGCAGCAGTACATTCCCCACGGCGTAATGAAAGTCGTTTTCTCAGCGTCTTCCTCATCCATCCATATCTGATGATACCCAGCAAAACAATCAACGAATGACTACAGCTCATGCTTGGCGCAGTTATCAATCAAGATGTGTATATTCGGCAAGGGGAAGTCGTCTTTTGGACTGGCCCGGTTGAGATCCCGATAGTCGACCCAGACTCTGACCTTCCCATCCTTCTTCGGTACTGGCACAATGTTGGCTAACCATGTCGGATACTCTACTACCCTGAGAACCTTAGCTTTGACCTGCTTAGTGACCTCTTCCTTGATTTTCAAACTCATATCTGGCTTGAACTTTCTGAGCTTCTGCTTTACTGGTGGACAGGCCGGATCAGTCGGCAATTTGTAAGCCACAATGGATGTGCTTAGACCAGTCATGTCGTCGTATGACCAGGCAAATATGTCTTCATACTCTCTTAGAAACTCTGTATATTCTTTCTTCCCTGATGGTGACAAGTGAACGCTAATTCGCGTTTCTTTGATGTGTTCTGCATCTCCCAGGTTGATGATTTCGGTCTCGTCCAGGTTGGACTTAGGTCTATTCTCAAAATTCTCAACTTCTTTAACAATTTCTTCTGGTATATCATCTTCCTCTGAATCTATGTCCGTTTGTTGCGTTGTCTCGTTGCATGTCACAGTCATTGGTTCATCAAGATAAGTAATAATAATGCTGTATAAGTAAAGTAACGAGAGAAAATAAGAGTAAGATTTATAAGAAAATTGAAATGCTTTGATAAATTCCTTAAATGTTTTGAACATTGGAGCTCTTTCTTGCAAAAATAAAAATGCGAAAGGAAAGTAAACTAGTATAATAAAGTAGTGCATGGTGCTTGTTCAGCCTTGCTACCCCGAGGCACGCCGGGCTCTGGTGGTTCTGACGGTCCAGTTGTTGAGGCGTGCTCCTCTGCTTACAGCCTGTATGGAAGGGCCTTCCTCCCCCTCCTCCTCAAAAATGACACAGCAGTCCATATCATCATCTTCCAGGAACAAGTTCCTCATTGCTGCTAATGCTTCCTCTTCTTCCGACCTATAGATGACTTCGGCCGGTTGGAAAGTCTGCTCCAAACGGGGTATCGGCTGCTCCAATGGGTAGTAAGGACCGCGCCAGGGTGGCGACCATTCCTTGAATTCTTTCCAGGTGTACTCATATCCCAATCCGAAGGTGGTGCCGTGCTTATTGAGCTTGATGGGCTTAGCGATTCCTTGGAGATTCTTGCCAAGTCCCTTGCCAGGCTCATACCCGTTCCAGTTCAGTATGCTTTCAATTTTGTTGTCCCACCAATTATCTTTATCGACGGCGTTGACTCGCTCGATGTGGTGGTAAGTTTCCCCACCTATCCTTCTTCTTCCTCCAATTGCTAGGATGGTCTGGCGGCCATATATGGGATTGCTACCGTCACCATGAATGATCACCTCCTGGTAATTCCACTCAAATTTCACTGCCTGATGTAGTGTTGATGCCACGGCCCTGGCGGCATGAATCCATGGTCTTCCCAATAATAGATTGTAAGACGCCGGCACGTCTATCACTTGAAAGTCAACATCAAACCAAGTGGGCCCCATTTGCAACGTAAGCTAACTTCCCCAATAGTAGACCTTTGAGAACCGTCGAAATCCTTAATGTTGATGGCCCCATCCTTGATTTCATGCGGCCCTTTTCCTAATGTCCTGAGTGTTACCAACGGACAAATATTGAGACTGGACCCTCCATCGACCAGGATCCTGGTGATAAAATAATCTTTGCACTGTACGGTGATGTGCAATGCCTTGTTGTGACTCAATCCTTCCGGTGGCAGCTCATCTTCGTGAAAGGTGATTTTGTGACTCACCAATACCTGACCTACCATGTTTGCCATTTTTCCTACGGTGATGTTGCTCGGTACATATGCCTCACTCAGCACCTTCAACAAGGCATTCTTGTGTGCATCGGAACTCTGTAGCAAAGCCAGGATAGAGATCTGGGCCGGTGTTTTGTTCAGCTGGTCAATGACCGAGTATTCCTTGGCTTGTATCTTTCTCCTGAGATCATCGGGCCCGGTTTCAATGATGGCTTGTCGACCAAAGGTCTGCTTATTCGACTCAACCAAGTCTGGGGTATAAACCCTGCCGATTCTTGTCATACCCTGTGCTGCAACTGCTTCCCCGAACTTGGCCTTCCCTTTCCTTCTTGCCTCGGCTGTGTAGTCCCATGGTATGGCTTTTGTGTGGAATGGTGTTACGGCTGTCATTGCTACTGGAATAGGCACCCTTGCTTTGGAAGGTAATACCGCAACTTCAAATGGCTCAGGCGCCTTCTTGGGGACCCAAAATCAACCTCAATTGGTGTTGGCGTCTTTGCAGAGGCTGGTGTTTCAAACTCGAGTGGTATGGACATGTTCACCTCGGCATCTTCAGAAGGCTGAATTTGGACTACAATCGGATTAAGAGTGACTGTGGGTTTCTTTGGATCGTCACCTTCTGTGATCAAACCGATTGATCCTTTGGGATCCCAATCGTCCTATATTTCAATCATATGAACACCTCCACCCTTGTGGTATGGTAGAGGGTTGTTGCGTACATTCGGAGAAGGCTCCTTTGCCACGATGATCTTGTTGTCAATCAAAGCCTGGATCTTGTCCTTCAGGGAGCGGCATTCATCAATAGTATGCCCCTTCATGCCAGAATGGTATGCACAGGTTTTATTTGGGTTGACCCATTGGGAAGGGTTTTCAGGGGTCATGGTAGGGATAGGGGTGACATAACCAACAGCTTTGAGTCTTTCATACAGCCGGTTGATTGGTTCGGCAATGGCGGTATACTGTTTGGGAGGTCTGCAGTCGAAATTTGGTCGAGGTCTAGGAAAGTTTTGGCGAGTGGGAGGTGATTGATAGTGGGATGGTTGAGTGTTGTAAGCTTGGTAGACGTGTGCGGGTTGGGAATATCTAGGTGAAACAGGTTGGTACGTAGGAGGTGGAGGCGATTGATAGGTAGGTGGTGGAGTTTGGTAGGAAGGTGCGGGTGTTTGGAAATTTGGAGTGGGTTGATATGTAAGTGGAGATATCGGGTAGGTTTGGTATTTGACAGGTGATTTGGTTCTCTGTGCAACCATTACGGCACTTACGTCCCTCTTCTTGGATGTACACCGAGCTGTAGAGCCTTGTTGGTGGCTTGCAAAGCTTCAAAGTTCGTAACCATACCACTCTTGATACCTTCTTCAATCCTTTCTCCCAGCTTGATGATGTTATGAAACTTATGATTCTTGATCACCATCAGTCTTTCATAGTATTGCGGATCCTGAGCCCGGACGAAAAACTTGTTCATCTGTTCTTCCCCTAAAGCAGGTCGAACCTTAGCAGCCTCTGATCTCCAACGAGTGGCATACTCGCGGAACATTTCTGTGGGTTTCTTCTTTAAATTCTGAATGTAAAACACATTCGGTACATTTTCCATGTTGAACCTGAACCTGTCCATGAAGTCGGACGCCATACTTACCCAGTTTGACCACTTCTTTGGGTCTTGGCTAATGTACCAAGACAGAGCATCTCCTTTCAAGCTCCTCATGAAAAGCTTCATGCGGATCTTCTCATCTTTTCCTACTCCGACCAGCTTGTCGCAGTATGTTCTCAAGTGAACCCTGGGATCTCTTTTACCGTCAAACATTTCGAACTTGGGAGGTTTGTACCCCTCGGGCAGTTCGACATCGGGCTGTATGCATAAATCTTCATAGTTTAGCCCCTCAATTCCCTTACTTCCTTCAACGCCTTGGATTCTGGTGGTTAACTTCTTAAGCTCTTCGGCAAAATTTCTGATGAGCGAGTCTTTGTCATCGGACTCGGGTGTGCTTGAGATGGGTTGAGTAGGGTGCGGCACAGTCTCCACATAGATGGGGGTGTTGTGTTGGTTGTGGCAGTGGTCGTTTGTGGAGTTCAATGGTTCCAGGATGAGTAGCGGAGTGTTGTTGGGAGTGTGGCAAGTATTGCTGTGGTGGTGAGGAGCGGGATGGTTTGGGATGTTTTGTGGAGGTATGGGATTCTGAGTAACTTCTGGAGCGGTAAGGGAAAATGACAGACTTGCCAAATTCCGGACTTGATCAAGCTCGTCTTGGAATTTTAGTAGTTTTTGTTCTATCTGAGAGGCATTTTCCTTGGGGACCATGGTACTACGAGTGACCTCTACTCGTTCAGCTGAGTTGTTTGAATCTTCCATTCTTCTTTTGCCTTTGTGCCTGACGGGACTGGGAGGAGGAGTAGGTGGAGGGCCCCTGGATCTTGTAAAATATGCTGATGTTGCCAGAGTTCACGAACTAACCTTTTGGGGAGGGGAATAAACAAAAGGTAAAACAAAAAGGTGATAAGTTAGTAAGGATCATAAGGAAAAATGTTGCGATATTTAAACACGCAGTGCAGGAAATATAAAGCGTGTCCTAATTTTGGGGGACCTCGTTGTGCCCGAGGTAGGCCTAGCGACAAGTAAATTTGGAGAACTTGGAATACTAAATGCCTCATTTTATTGATAAAAAAGTAGACGAATCCCAAAACGACACTAAATAACAGGAAATAAAAATGTCACTAGTGGCCATAGGCCTTATTACATTTCTCAAAGCAAAAAGAAAAAGCTCCTATCTATTTGGTCCCAGAAGGACCTTCCCCAGACTCGGCAGTGTTAGCTCCCTCGAACAGCTCTCCCAGCTCGCGCAATCCTAGCAGCAGGTAAGCTCTGGCCAGGTGTCCTCCTTCATTCCCTTCAGCAACTCGGCAGTCTTCGACCCTCTTCAAAAACTTCTTTTCCAGTTCCACTATACCTTGCTCTAAATAGACCAGTCGTTTGTCGGCATTGACAGCCATATCCTTCCATTCTTCAATTAATTTTTGATTGGCTTCTTGTATTTCACGGTGCTCATTTTCACATTCCCGCATCCCCTTGCGCAGTTGGTTGTACTTTACCTGTGCTTCAGCCTTTTCATCGATGATTCTGTGACCTCGAACAAACCCAGGATGACCCAAACCGTTGTGATTGTCCTCCAGCCAGCCTGAATAATGTGGGGTACAACCAGCATGGTAGCGATCCGGTTCGATGGTGTCTTTTCCCAAGACAATTTTGCAGTGCCACATATGCTGAGCCTTGCACCTGTGCAGACTATCATCGTTTTGGATGTCAGCCCGGAAGCGACACATCTTGTCGACCCTTGGTATAACCTGCTTCCTACCAGCTTTTCTCATAGCTCGAAGAGGGACATAAGGGTAGGTCCCCCTCAAACCGATCAATATCAGAAATGGCGCATCCCTAGATCGAACGATGAATTCTTCAGTAGGGAACCACTCAAACATCCATTGCACTCGGTCCTCAGTCAGATTATCAAAGAGTTCGACCCATTCTCTAGCATTCTCCGATTGGGCAAACATGTTGGGCATGTAATTCATTCACTTCGGGTGATGAAAGGCGATATGATCGTCCCAGTCTCTACGATGGATTTCCTGTCGGTATTCACCCTTTTGGAGGTGTTCCATGAGCCATAGTTGAAGTAGCAGATTACAACCCTCGAAATGCTTGGCTTCCTGTTGACACCTTTCTAGGGCTCGGTATATTTCTGCAATGATCATTGGCACGAGACTGAATGGTTGTCCGTTAATTCCTTCCATTAGAGTTTTGGTGACCATAGCTAGCCTGGTATGGATTCTTGCCTTTTTCATTGGGAACACTATCATCCCCAAGAAACAGAACATGAAGACAAAGACCCTTCGATGGATATGCCCCAATGATGTAAGGGCGAACTCGTCAGGATAAGTACGGTAAGATTTGCTGTGACCATACCTTTCGTACAGATAGTCAAAGGGAATGTACGACTCCTTCAAACATGTCAAATCAGGATTCTTCTTTAGACCCATTATTTTGAGAAAACCTCTACCTTTGCGGTTTTCCAGCATCAACAAACCCAGAGTTTCCCACGGTATTCCAGCCAGTCCTCCTATCTCCTCAAGCAAAGGTGTCATCTCAATGTCTCCAAAGCGGAATACCGATCTATCACAGTCCCAGAATAGAGTGGCAGCTTCTATGATTTTGTTGTCGGGTTGAATTTCTAGGAGAGAAGTTAGGTTTCATAGATATTTTCGGACAAAAGCTTGATCACTGGAATGAAGATCTTCCCACCATCTTAACAATCTGGGGTGAATGTTGGTGACCATGCCGAATCTAGGGACCTCGTGCCTCATTTCTGCAAGACAAAAGTGATAGACTCTTACCCCCACCAGACTCGACTATTAAACATCAACAATTAGCATAAGAAGCATTTAGTTCTCCAAATGAATGCACAGAACGTGGTAGTGTCCGTTTGGGTTTCAAGGAAACCCAGTGGACTTTGGACAAGGCTATCTTAAAGAGTCATTATACGGACAACATAACTGACTCGGCTAGGTTTGACAATGATGCGTGCACAATTAAACAGAGTAGGGTTTCTATGGAGTATTAGACTGGTACCCTTGAGCGGACAACTTAAGAGGGAAAGGCACGGAACCGCCGACTACACCGTTGATCGACTGGTTTTATCGCAGATATGCCTCTGCCGGATTTAGGGGGTGATAATATCGGAAGGGCGCAACCACTCACTATAAGCGTTGCTATGGTATTTTGTTTGGCACGAGTGGAATATGATGTTGAATATGCAGTCACAATAATCAAACAAGTTGTCACGTATTTGCACGTTCATAAAGTAATAATTACAACAATTTCTCATAATTTACAACAGCATTAAAGGAAAGCAATAAAGGAAAGCGTTAAAAGAAAAGAAACAAAGAGCCAAGTTAGTTTCGTAGTAGAAGAAAGAATAAATACTTAAAGGCATTTAAACAAGTAAAGACATGTAAGGAAACATAAAGTCACAAATAGCATGAGATGGTAAAAGCCTTAAAGAAATCCCCAGCAGAGCCGCCATGCTGTCGATGCCCCCTTTTTCTCGCGAAATCGGGTTTATGAAATTTGGGCGGACAACTCTTTTCCTTTTTGGGAATTGGGTTTGCAATTTAGAAGAGTGGCCACCTAATGATTAAGTTCATTAGGACACTAAAAATGAATTTGATTTAGAAAATCAGAGGTTGGGTAAGGGCTTAAAATTATCTCGATGGGAAGGTGTTAAGCACCCCTCAAGATCCACTAGTGTGGTTCTCGGCCATGCTACAATTGTGACTTTAAATACAAACAACAAGTAATCAAGCAAGCATTGTAAATACTAGGTAACTTTCACATAACGGTTGCAAATAAAAGAAGTATAAGAGGTTTAAAGAGTGCTGAAATTTGGAAGAAGGTAGTTTTATAATTAAAGAAAGATACACAAGTAAAGGAGAAGGGGTCAAATAACTGGTGCAAGTAATTCAAAAAAAAGTGAAATAGGCGGAAGTTTGGGGAGAAACATTACTGAAAATCAGACAATTGAAAGAGATATTTTGCATAGTAAGTACAAGTGATTGAAGTAAAAGAAGAAGTTAAAGAAACTGAAAACTAAATAGCTTTAAAATTCAGGAAAAAGGAAGTAAACAAGTAAAGAGGGAGGGGGTCCTAGGTTTATAAATAACACGGATCACCCCACACAACACCCGGTAACTATTTATACACGTGGTGTTATCGCGTGGTCATCATATCCATGTCTATCCTTACCCACCCCGTTAAGGTATTAAATCGCGAAATGGTCTCGTTACTTATTGCATGCTATTACCCGTCCCAATCCTATCAACCCCGGAGGTATTAGGGACTACTAGTCCTAAAGGGGAGGAAAAATTGGCTTTTAGAGTTTAAAAAGGACAAAAGTCTAAGGCGACATTCAAAACATACATGACAAGTATGGGGAAGCACATAACAGACAAGGCTCAAACAAACCTCCTTAAAACATAAAGAACATATAGTTTTAGCATGTCTTTCAGATATTGATTAGGTCTTTAATTAAACTTAAACGTTAAGGCGTGGCTGATTTATCACATATTTTCAGATAAGAAGTCCAAATTAGGCCTGCACGCTGGTTGTCATTATTAAAGACTGGTGTAGTTAATTAATTACCTAATGGCTTGCCTAGGTGAGACCTATGGGTATGATATCTAGCAATGCGAAGTATACTGATTTTAAAGAAAGCAAACATACACTCTGCAGATGTTGAGTATCGAAATTGTTGATTTTAGGCTTGATTCAGATTCAGTTGATTACCCTTATAGACATGCTTTCTAGGCGTGATTGATTTTAAAACGTTTATAAAAACGCGAGAGTCCTATAGGCATGGTATCTNTATGCGGACAACATAACTGACTCGGCTAGGTTTGACAGTGATGCATGCACAATTAAACAGAGTAGGGTTTCTATGGGGTATTAGACTGGTACCCTTGAGCGGACAACTCAAGAGGGAAAGGCACGGAACCGTCGACTACACCGTTGATCGACTGGTTTTATCGCAAATATGCCTTTGCCGGATTTAGGGGGTGATAATATCGGAAGAGCGCAACCACTCATTATAAGCGTTGCTATGGTATTTTGTTTGGCACGAGTGGAATATGATGTTGAATATGCAGTTACAATAATTAAACAAATTGTCATGTATTTGCACGTTCATAAAGTAATAATTACAACAGTTTCTCATAATTTACAACAACATTAAAGGAAATCGATAAAGGAAAGCATTAAAAGAAAAGAAACAAAGAGCCAAGTTAGTTTCGTAGTAGAAGAAAGAATAAATACATAAAGGCATTTAAACAAGTAAAGACATGTAAAGAAACATAAAGTCACAAATAGCATGAAATCGTAAAAGCCTTATAGATTTTCCCAGCAGAGTCGCCATGCTGTCGATGCCCCCTTTTTCTCGCGAAATTGGGCTTCTGACATTTGGGCGGACAACTTTTCCCTTTGGGAATTGGGTTTGCAATTTTTGAAGAGTCGCCACCTAATGATTAAGGGACACTAAGAATGAATTTGATTTTAGAAAAACAGAGATTGGGTAAGGGCTTGAAATTATCTCGAGGGGAAGGTGTTAGGCACCCCTCAAGATCCACTAGTGTGGTTCCTGGCCATACTACAATTGTGACTATAAATACAAACAACAAGTAAACAAGCTAGCATTGTAAATACTAGATAGCTTTCACATAATGGTTGCAAACAACTGAAGTACAAGAAGTTTAAAGAATGCTGAAATTTGGAAGAAGGCAGTTTTATAATTCTAAAAAAAGGGACACACAAGTAAAGGGGAAGGGGTTTGCAAATAATTGATGCAAGTAATCAGAAAAAGAAGTGAAAGAGGCGGAAGTTTTGGGAAGAAAACAGTACTGAAAATTAAAAAATAGTTGAAGTAAAAGAAAAGTTAAAGAAACTGAAAATTAATCAGCTTTTAAAATTCTGAAAAAGTAAACAAGTAAAGGGAAAGGGGGTCCTAGGTTTACAAATAACATGGATCACCCCACACAACACCCGGTAACCGTTTATACACGTGGTGTTATCGCGTGGTCATCATATCCATGTCTACCCTTACCCACCCCGTTAAGGTATCAAATCGCGGAATAGTCTCGTTACTTATTGCATGCTATTACCCGTCCCAATCCTATCAGCCCCGGAGGTATTAGGGACTACTAGTCCTAAAGGGGAGGGAGAATTGGCTTTTAGTGGTTTAAAAGGATAAAAGTCTAAGGCGACAGTCAAAACATATATGACAAGTATGGGGAAGCACATAAACAGGTAAGGCTCAAACAAAACCTCCTTAAAACAAAGAGAAACATATAGTTTTAGCATGTCTTTCAGATACTGATTAGGTCTTAATTAAACTTAAAACGTTAAGGCGTGGCTGATTTATCACATATTTTCAGATAAGAAGTCCGAATTAGGCCTGCCTGCTGGTTGTAATTATTAAAGACTGGTGTAGTTAATTAATTACCTAATGGCTTGCCTAGGTGAGACCTATTGGCATGATATCTAGCAATGCAGAAGTATACTGATTTTAAAGAAGGCTTGCTGATCATAGAAAACATAAGCTCTGCAGGTATTGAGCATCGATATTACTGATTTTTAAGCTTGTTCACGATTCAGATTCAGTTGATTACCCCTATAAACATGCTTTCTAAGCGTGACTGGTTTTAAAACGTTTATAGAAATGCAAGAGTCCTATAAGCATGGTATGTAGAATGCAATTTTTTATTTAAACCTATGAACCGTTTGCCTAATGATAGATGTAAATGCAGAATTTAAGAGATCCTAAAGACAGGTTATCTATATGATGCAAGAGTGCAGAAGCCTACAGTCATGGTATCTATATGAATGCGGAGCCTTAAAGACATGGTTTCTATATATGCAGAAGTGCAGAACCTTAAAGACATGGTATCTATATGAGTGCAAAACCTTAAATACATGGTATCTATATACGCATAAGCGCAGAAAACCGAAGGCGTGATTTCTATATATGAGAAGTGCGGAACTATAGGCAGGATTTCTATATGAAATGCATAAGTGAAAAGCATGATGTGATTACAGGAATAAATACCTAAGAACATGATGTCTACCCGCATGCATATATGAGTGGCCCTCCCCTTTTCACTATAAACCCCATAAGTTATTACAAATTATTACAACCCAGGATGAATAAAGAAAAGTAAAATTACATCAGAAATTAAAGTACAACCAAGGAGAGCCTAATTCAGACTCCAGGTCTGAAACATGAAATAAACCAACTCCAAAGATCCGATTTCCAAAGCCTTTCTCATTTTTGGGTGTGTCAGAGTTCCCAGGAGCCTCATGAACTCCGGGCAGTGCTTACACCCAAACATATTGCAGAATTGAATTGAAGTGCAGTGTGGAAGGGCCAGCCCTCAAATGTCCAAGTTCAGAGGGAACTCAAGGTCCCCAAAGCAAGGCTCATAGGAGGGGGGCAGAACTTAGAAACTAAGAGTGAGTGTAAGTGCAGAAAGGGGATTCTGGGAGAGCCAAGACAGGCTGGTGGTAATACCCAGCAATTAGGAGTGCTGGCACACCCCTAACCAGCCTGTTAGCCACATTGTTTGGGAGTTAGGATCCCTTAAAGGATCAAGCCCAGACATGAACAACAATTTAGGTGCTGCCATGCCCAAACTTTAACTCAAACACATAGAGGGGAATAGGGATATGGGGATCCACAAATTGAAACATGTTCAATGAAATTGACATTTCTGATTAACATTAAACACAGGCAGTAATGCAGTTAGGGGTGTAGGGATTCATAGTAGAAACATATGTAAGGGAATTGAGTTGCTAATTAACATTAAACATAAGTAGTAAAACAGACAGGGATGTGGAAACTGTAAAGTAAACACGTTGGGATGAGGCTAAAACTTAAATTAGAACATACCAGTTTCAGGGAAACAAGAAAGTAAAACAGTAGCCTTGAAAGCCAAATTGCAAGCAAACAATCAGCAGGTCTCAGAAGAGAGTAGAGTGTTGGGTGAAATGTAAGAGTATTGAAATTGAAAGTATGTATGTATGTTAGAGTATTGGACTAAAAGTTGTCTTAAAGAGTATTCCATTGGAAGTTGTCAAAGTGCAGAAGGGTCGTCCCCTTTTATAGTGCAGCAAGCAAGTAAGAAAAAGGTAAGAGAATAGTTTTGCAATCAATCACAAAAGGATTCCCTTTAATTAAGGGATTCTGATTTCAAACGGGCAAAATTAAATAAGGAAAGAGTTTGCTCAAAAAAATTTCCAAAGTAGTACAATAAGGGCAAATACACAGGGGTCTATTTAAGGAAAGAATTTGATAGTAACACGGTTTGTGAGAATAAGGAAAGGGAATCAATCAAACAGCCAGTAAAAATCAAAATTGCAGGCTTTGTTCGAATGAACCAAGTAAGGAAAAGAGGGAAAGGGTTTTACTTAAGGAAAATCAATAACAATCAATCAAACCTTACTAAAAGGAATTCGGAATCAATCATAAGTTGGCATAACCTTTTTTGAAGGAAGAATTTCTCATATATAAAGCACACAGGTATGTCAAACAAGAAAGAGTTGTCATGTTAATTAGAAAACCTATCATAGAAAAGTTCAGAGTTATAAACAAAGAGGTTCCAGTCCCATTTATAGACTGAGAATGAGTCTGGGAGTTCAGGGTTCCAAAGTAGAACCCCAAGTCCAAACACCAAATCAAACTTTGCCAAATACCCTCCGATCCTAGGGTTTCAACTCGAATCTTATACAGCGATGAGAGGACAAGCCATTGAAGCAGGCTCAGAGGTCTCTTTCAGAGACTCATGAGAAACAAACAGATATGATAGCAGGTTTGAAGCATAAAGAACATGTTTGAGAAAAGCTCGGAACTTAAACAAGTTCAGAAGAGAGAAGAAGTGATATAAACTTAAGAAACAGTAAAGGAAGCATGTTTAGAACTCAAACAGAAGTTCAGTAAAGGCAAATAAACTTAAGAACTCAGTAGGAAACACATACAGTAGAAGAATACTGAAAAGTATAGCAAAGAACAGATAGAAAAACATAACAAAGATTGACATGCGAGCCTAGTCTAAAGGCATAGTAGAATACAAAGTACAGGAGAGTCATGCATAGTAGAAAGAAAAGCAGAAGAACAACATATGCGTGGTAAAACATAGTATAGGCAAACACACATAAAGAAAAGAAAAGGAAGAATTAGAAAGACGTTTTGAAATCCTTTCAGAAACCCTAAATCGAAGAGAAATAATTTTGGAAGAAAAGATTGGGGAAAACACCTTAAAAATCCAATAAAACACGGATATAGCATAGATCTAAGAAAACAAACAGAGAAAAACCTCGAATAGCTTAGGGTTTCGGAGAAACCCTAGAAATGAGAAAGGCTTGGAAGAAAGCCCGATCTTGAGTCGGAGAGGTCGGAAATAGGCTCGAAATGCTTGAATGCGCCGGAGCAAAGGCCGGAAAGGCCATAGAACTATAGCTCTGAGAAGATCTGAAAGAGAACCATCGAGGTCAGACCTCAATACTTCGAACACCCAGGGTTTAATGGTGGAGAGGGGTGAGTACAGACCATCCATGGCCTGAGAAGCCATGGATTCCGGCGAAAGTACGGTGGAAAAAGGGTTGAAGACAACTAGGGTTCTAGAGAACCTTCGAGAGTGTTTTGAGAGAGGAGAGTATTCAAAGGCAGCAGACCAAACGAAATGGAGGGATTAGGTTAGGGTAGGGAAATTAAAAATGGCAAGGGACGATCCTGGTCGTTGATCAAATGATCAACGGCCTGGATTGAAAGAAAGGCCGGGCGGGTTAAATAAATGGGTTAAGGGGCTGGGTAAGATTGAAATTGAGCCGGTCCAATTGGGGGTTAGGATTGGGTCAATTGATGGCTAAAATTGAAATGTAAATAGGCTGTAATTGCAACGAAATGAGGCTAAATGTTAAATAGCCAGTTTTCCCTTTTATTTTTATAAAAAAAATAGTAAGATGATTTTAAAAGCAAATTAAAAGTACTGAGTCAGTTAATAACACATAAATATTAATTTAAAAATACTGGAACCAATTTTTATAATTAAAATGCTATTAAACTTAAAATAGGCTAGAATTGCAATTATATGCAATTTAGCTTTAAAATACCAAATAAATTTGTAAAAACTGTATTAAAATTACCTTAACTATATTTTTGTATAAACATGGGAATAAAATAAATTATTCACCAAAATTGATAATTTTGGAAATAATTACTTATTTTGTACTGCTAAAATGGACAATAAATTGATTTTAAAAATCTTTAAAAAATTGGGAAAAATACTAGGCATGCTTATATATGCATATATATGTTATTTTGAAAGTATTTTGTATATGTGAAAATATGCAGGAAAAAATTGGGTATCAACAATAGTCTCATAGTTATTACATACCATTGTTATCAAATCATCACCAAATCAAAATACACCCCCCCCCCCCCAAATAAATGATAGCATTGTCCTCAATGCTAATATCAAATAAGATTAGGGAAAGGGTTAGAGAGTGAAGAAAACTCCCTATGTGGTTTGCATCGGGTAAGGCACATGAATGGGAACCTCAGACTGCATAGTACCATACGCTCCCTCCGGGTCCTCTAACAGGATCCCCAAATCCTCTGACTGGGGAACCACGGGGTTACGGAGCATCTGAATCATCTCCTCAACACTATGTGTAGTGGCAACTGGCTCCTCAGACTGGCCAGCTACTGGTGCCTCATGCAATGCTGCTTGTGCTGCCTGTGCTTGCCCCTCCATGAGCAAGCCCAATGGAAGGTCTCCAGCAGATGCAAACTTCTTTACCTCCTATATCAGCAGTAAAATCATTATTTCTTTGAGGCCTGTTTCTTCTTCATCTTCTTCACCTGCTTGCCCAGATCCTTGATAACCATACCATGTATATCCAAAGTGTCCAGGAGCTTCTTCTGGTCGGCCAGAAGCTCCTTCAATGGCCCAGATGAAGGAGGAGGCATGGCAGCTGAAAATCCCTCTGCAGTGGAAGGCTCGGACCCTGTGGCCACTACCCTTGGCTCTTCAGACTGGCCAGTGGAGATAGCGGTTGTATCCTTTTCTTTAGGGTTGTCCGGTTCCTGGAGGCTATACCATGAGAAGGGCTTTTTAGGCTTTGCCTTTGTATCATAATGTTTCGTTTCAACTCCTTGGTCCTCGAAATACATGGTGAGGAAGTTGGGGTAGGGGTAGGATCTTTCTTCCTTTCCAACTGCCTTGGTGATGTGGTAGTACATGAGGTTCCCCACATTGCTAGGATACCCTGCCATGATGGAGGCTATCAAGACTGCCCGGGTGAGTGGGAGGACATTGTCATGCTGACACGGGTCCAACCGGCTGCACACAAATGTGGACCACCCTTTGGTTTCAAAGCTGAGGGTGTTTCTGTATATTGGGACTCCAGCTGTGAGCCATGCCGGTGTCGTCTCTGCGGCTAATATCTCCGCCAACCATGGATGGGCTGCTTCATCAAGTGTCAGCTTCTCCAAGTATTGCACAACTTTCACATCCTCAAAACCAGCATATTCATTCATCGTGTAACCATCATACCGGATCTTCAAGTTTCGGACCTCTGTCACAGTGGTGCCCTTTTTGATGTGGGCAACATTTGCATAGAACTCCTGATATTCATTTGCATCTGGAACTTTGCTGGTGAAGAATTTCCACCCTTTTCTCTCCTCAAACTGCCTCTTGACATTTGGATTGTGGGGAAGGAGGTCTCTCTTTATGAACTCTCTCTCAAGGGTGAGCGACCTTTGTGGCCACCATTCTCGGAACTTCAAAGAAGCTATTTCGCTCACAAATCTATCAGCCCACACCTCGGCCTTTCTGGACCTGGCTAACCCCCTACATTGGTGTCACCCCCTCTCCCGTCATCCGGGACCTCGTCATCATCAACAGTAATAGGGGCAACTGGTGAGGCCGAAGTTGTAGCAGGTGGGGAAGATGGTGCTGAAGCCTCACTACCTTCCTCTGAGCCATCAGACGACTCAGACGAAGAGGTAGGTACATCAACTAGATGGAATTTCCCTTGGAATTGTGTGGGGACATGTGTTGGCACAGAGTCTCCTTCCAAAGCTTCCCGGGAAGGGACATACTCAGTGGTGTCTGAATGGTCCGCTGCTCTATCTGTAGCCTTGATGGAGGCTCTTAACTTGCCAACCGACTTTTGCACTGCTAGGGGTATGTTAGTCTTTCCTATACCCCTGCCTCGGGAGGGTTCTGCCTTACCTTTAGATGTATCACCTCTGCCTCTGGAGCGGACCATTGTCTGCAACATACAAGCAGTGAAATATAGTCAGAACAGGGCGTCAAGCATGTGTTAAACAAATTACAGATGAAATGCAACACTGCTTCTCAGAACAGGGCACCGCGAACCGCGTAAAAGTGAGCACGACCGCGAAATGCCGATCGCGGACCGCAGAAAAGTGAACGTGGCCGCGAAGAGGTCAGATTCAGACTACTTACTCTCTGATCTTAGACAACCGCGGACCGTGAAAAAGTGAACGCGGCCGCGAAAGCAAATAACAGATTCTCTGAAGTT
Organism: Nicotiana attenuata; assembly: GCF_001879085.1. Taxonomy (NCBI): domain Eukaryota; kingdom Viridiplantae; phylum Streptophyta; class Magnoliopsida; order Solanales; family Solanaceae; genus Nicotiana; species Nicotiana attenuata. The sequence continues at coordinate 67,923 of NW_017670612.1, forward strand.
CAAAGGCGTGGACCGCGAGAACTTAAAGGCGGCCGCGAAGGACCAACCGCGGATCGCGTAAAAGTGACCGAGACCGCGAACTTATATCAATGGTCAGTAATTAAAAGATAGGGTATCACGAACCGGGGAAAACTGAACGCGGCCGCATACCTTACCGCGGGCCGCGGAAAATTGACCGCGGCCGCGAAATTCATGAGAGATTGGTACGGACGAACATTTTAGCCTAGGGTTTTCACTAATTACTTAAGAATTGTAGAAATAGATCATGCAAAGTTACTCACCCCAAACCCCATTAGGCATAGAAACACTACCCACGTGTATTTGAATAACAATTAAGCATTAATTTGAGATTATGGCATGTATCTAACCCTAACTAAAGAGAAAAGTTAAAACAAAGAGAAAAGAAAAGAAAAAGATAAAATCATATCATGTAATTGAGCATACCAGTTGTAAAATTGTAGTAGGAAATGAACTCTTGATGTGAATGAAATGAAAATTGAGAGCTAGAAGAGATGAACAGTGCTTTTAGGTGCTGTGAAAAGTCGGGGATCGTAAAGTGTAAAATGTTCAAGGAACCCCTATTTATACTTAGACACAATGGAACCCACCGCCTTACCTGAGTGCGGCCACGAAATTTTATCGCGGTCTGAACTAATTACCATTTTGTCGAGCTGCTTCAAACACAGTGCCGCGGTCCGCGAAATATTGACCGTGGTCGCCAAATTACCGTGGTCCGCGAAAATGTGAACGCGGCCGCGAAACATGAAGGGACTTTGACAGGCCAACTTTAGAGAGTTGGCATTTTCCAAAAACCAGATTCGCGGTCCGCATCAAAGTTGTGCGGCCGCAAAGTGCTCACGTAGTCCGCGAAATTTTGGGCGCGGTCCGCGTACTTTTCCACTTAGCCAACTTTTTCCCTTGTCAATTTCCTGCACTGCACAACCAATTCCTACATACACTTCACAACCAGTTAGTCCAAAACAATGCTTAATCTAAGAAGAAAATGAAAAGAAAGAAAAACACATGGGTTTCCTCCCAAGAAGCGCCTGATTTAACGTCACGGCACGACGCATACTACCATTATTCACTTGAAATGGATCAATGCCACCACGTGGCCATCATCAACCTTACCAAGGTAGTGCTTCACTCGGTGCCCATTGACTCTAAAGATCTCACCATTCTTGTTTTTCAAATCTAGAGCACCAAAAGGAGTCACATGTACCACTTCAAAGGGACCGCTCCATTTTGACTTTAGCTTTCCCGAAAACATCCGTAACCGAGAGTTGAATAAGAGAACAAGGTCACCTTCTTTGAATTCTTTGTTCCGGATATACTTATCATGTAGGTACTTCATCTTGTCCTTATACAAGGATGAACTAGAGTAAGCATGGAACCGAAACTCAGCAAGTTCATTCAATTGCTCCACCCGAAGATTGGAAGCTACATCCCACTCTAGGTTCAACTTCTTCAACGCTCACATGGCCTTATGCTCTAATTCCACCGGGAGGTGACATGCTTTTCCAAATACCAACCGATACGGAGACATACCTATTGGATTCTTGTAAGTTGTTCTATAGGCCCATAAAGCATCATCAAGTTTCCTTGACTAATCAGTCCGGTTTGCTTTGACAGACTTGGAAAGAATACTCTTGATCTCCCTGTTGGAGACCTCAGCCTGTCCACTTGCCTGGGGGTGATAGGGAGTTGACACCTTATGAGTGACACCATACTTGGAGAGTAAAGTGTCAAAGGCTTTTTTACAAAAATGAGAACCCCCCATCACTGATAATGGCCATTGGGGTGCCAAACCTTGTGAATATGTTTTTCTTCAAGAAAGCCACCACACTCCGTGCTTCATTGTTGGGCAAAGCCACAGCTTCAACCCATTTGGAAACGTAATCCATAGCAACAAGAATATAGGTGTTCTCACATGAACTCACAAATGGACCCATAAAGTCGATGCCCCATACATCAAAAAATATCAATCTCAAGGATGGTGGTGAGAGGCATCTCAGTCTTCTTGGAAATTCCACCGGCTCTTTGGCAATCATCACACCACTTAACAAGCTCGCTAGCATCTTTGTACAAGGTAGGCCAATAGAATCCATAGCTTAGGACCTTTGTAGCACTTCTCGCCCCACCATGGTGACCACTATAAGGTGAGGAATGACAAGCCTCAAGAATACCCAATTGCTCTTCTTCTGGAACACATCTCAGGATAACACCATCGGTGCAAATTTTGAAAAGATATGGCTCGTCCCAATAATAATCCAAGCAGTCCCGTTTGAGCTTCTTGCTTTGGTTTGAAGAGAACTCATTCGGGACAATTCCAAATCCCACAAGTTTTCAAAATCTTTCCATGTTTAATCTACCTAAAACCCGCATAATTAACTTGAAAATGGGCGGGAGTTACTTACCTTAGGATATTAATGCAAATAACCCTCCAATGAGCTATCAAAATATCCCAATACTAAATGAAAAGTGTGAGGAAAAAGGCTTAAGTCCCGCAATAAATGCCCTCACTGCCCCAGCGATTTTCGCACTTGCGACCAAAACTGTTGCACCTGGGCTCCGTTTCTGCGGATTAACCTTTGCAGGTACGGTCCTTGACCAGGCTACCTCTCTTCACTTCTGCAGATGGGCACTCACTTCTGCGGACCGGCTCTCGCTTCTGCGAACCCGCTTCTCCAAAAAATATGTCGCACGTGCGACCCAAGCCTGGCTGGCCTCCCCTTCGCATCTCCAGCCTAATCATCACAGAAGCGAGTCTGCTTCTGCGTAACTCCTTCGCTTTTACGGACCACTGGCCACCCATTTCCAGGCTGCTTCTGCAATCAAAGGCTCGCTTCTGCGAACCCGCACCTGCGGCCCATGCTACGCAGGTGCGGACGCACCCGATCAGAAGTACCAGCAGTCCCCCATGCCAAAATTCCGAGTCCGATTCCAATCCGTTTAGAATTTGGGCCCGCCGGGACCCCGTAAAATTACACTCACATATACAACAACATAATACGGACCCGCTCGGATAATCAAAACACCAAAATAACATCTAGAAATACGAGTCGGATGCCAAAACGCATGAATCAAATTATGAAACTCAAAAACTTCAAAAATACTTCCACGCATCCGATTCCTATCAAATTAACTTAGAATGATGCCAAATTTTGCGTGCAAGTCACGAATAACCATACGAAACTATTCCCAGGCTCAGACTCCCAAACGGGCCTCGATAACACCAAAAACTACTCCGAACCAAACTTAAAGAACTTAAAAACCTTCAATGCGCCAACTTCCAACATTAAGAGCCGAAACTCTCTCGGGTCATCCGAAACTCAATCCGAACACACGCCCAAGTCCAAAATCATCATATGAACCTATTGGGACCATCAAATCTCGGTTCTGAGGTCATTTACTCTAAATGTTGACTCAAGTCAAACTTAGCCATTCTAAGCCATTTTTAAGGAACTAAGTGTTCCGATTTCAACCCGAACCCTTCCAAACTCAAACTAACCATCCCCGCAAGTCATAAAATAGTAAAAACACATATGGGGAACCATAATTAGGGGAATGGGGACCTAGAAAGCAAAACGAATGATCGGGTCGTTACATTCTCCACCTCTTAAACAAACGTTCGTCCTCGAACGGGTCTAGAATCATACATGGAGTGTTGAATAGGTGTGGATATATGCTCCTCATGTCCTTCTCGGCCTCCCAAGTCGCTTCCTCGACTGGTTAACCCCTCCACTGGACCTTCACAGTAGCAATCTTCTTGGACCTCAACTGGCGAACCTACCTGCCAATAATGGCAACTCGCTTCTCCTCACAACCCAGACTCTAATCTAGCTGAACCGTGCTGTAATCTAGCATGTGCGACCTGTCAGCATGATACCTCTGGAGCATAGACACATGGAAGATCGGATGAACTCCCAATAGACCGAGAGGCAAAGCAAGCTCATAAGCAACCTCCCCAACTCGCCGCAACACTTCAAATGGGCCAATAAACATTAGGCTCAGCTTGCCCTTCTTTCTGAACCTCATGATCCCCTTCATTGGCGAAACTTTCAAGAGAACCTTCTCGCCCACCATAATGGTAGATCACGCGCCTTCTGATCCGCGTAACTCTTCTGTCTGGAATGTGCAGAGCGAAGTCGCTCCTGAATGAACTTTACCTTTTCCAAGGCATCCTTCACCATATCAGTGCCATATAACTTAGACTCGCCAGGCTCAAACCATCCGATGGGCGAACGACATCATCGACCATATAAATCCTCAAATGGAGCCATCTCTATGTTTGAGTGATAACTATTATTGTAATCAAACTCGGCCAAGGGAAAGAATATATCCCACTGACCACCAAAGTCAATGACACATGCTCTAAGCATATCCTCCAGAATTTGAACTGTCCGCTCCGACTGCCCGTCGGTTTGCGAATGAAAGGCTGTGCTGAGCTCTACCCAGGTACCCAACTCGCTTTGAACTGCTCTCCATAAGTGCGAAGTGTACTGAGGGCCTATATCTGAAATGATAGAAACAAGCACACCATGCAACCTAACAATCTCCTAAATGTAAATCTGGATCAATCTCTTTGAAAAATACGTAGTCTCAACCGGAATGAAGTGTACCGACTTAGTCAATCTGTCGACAATGACCCAAACTACATCGAACTTTCTCAAAGTCCACGACAACCCAACTACGAAGTCCATAATAATGCGCTCCCATTTCCACTCAGGTATAACCATCTGCTGAAGTAGGCTACCTGGCCTCTAGTGCTCATACTTGACCTGCTGGAAACATAGACATCTCTCCACATACTCAACTATGTCCTTCTTCACCCACCGCCACCAATAATGTTGTCTCAGGTCCCGATACATCTTCATAACCCCTAGATGAATAGAATACCAGAACTGTCTGCCTCCTCTAGAATCTTCTCCCTCAAGCCATCAACATTAGGAACACATAGGCGACCCTGGAGCCGTAGAACACCATCCTCACCGATAGCAACCTCCTTGGGACCACCCTGTTCACTCTGAGAACCATCAAGTGCAGATCATCGAACTGACGAGCCTTAATCCGCTGAAGTAATGAAGTCTAAGCCACGACACATGCAAGAATTCGACTGGGCCCTGAAATGTCCAACTTCACAAGTCTGTTAGCTAAGGACTGAATGTCCAAAGCTAATGGCCTCTCCTTTGTTGAAATGAATGCCAAACTACCCATACTCTCAATCTTTCTGCTCAAGCCATCCGCAACCACATTCGCCTTGCCCAGATGATAAAGGATGGTAATATCATAGTCCTTTAGTAAGTCAAGCCACTTGCGTTGCCTCAAATTAAGATCCCTCTGTTGAACAAATGTTGTAAGCTGATCGGTGTAAACCTCACAAGATACCCCATAAAGATAATGCCTTCAGATCTTGAGAGCATGAACTATCGCGGCCAACTCCAAATCATGTACGGGGTAATTCCTCTCGTGGGGCTTCAGCTGACTGAAGAATAAGCAATAACTCACCCCTCCTACATCAATACACAACCCAAGCCAACGCGTAAAGCGTCGCAATACACAGTATACATCCCCGATCCGGAAGGCAACACTAACACCGGTGTTGTAGACAAAGCTGACTTGAGCTTCTGAAAGCTCGCCTCACAATCATCGGACCATTGAAAAGGAGCACCATTCTAGGTCAATCTAGTCAAATGTGCTGCAATAGATGAGAAACCCTCCACAAACCGGCAATAATAACCTACTAACCCTAGGAAACTCCTTATCTCGGTCGTTGTGGTAGGATGAGACCAACTCTGGATTCTCTCGATCTTCTTGGGATCTACCTTAATACCCTCGTCTGATACAACATACCCCAAGAATGCCACAGAATCTAACCAGAACTCGCACTTGGAAAACTTAGCATACAACTTATGTTCCCGCAAGGCTTGAAGCATAACTCTCAAATGCTGCTCGTGCTCCTTCATGCTACGCGAGTAGACCAATATGTCATCAATGAAGACAATGATGAAGGAATCAAGATACATCTTGAACACTCGGTTCATCAAATCTATAAATGCCACCGGAGCGTTAGTCAAGCCGAAGGACATCACCAAAAACTCAGTTACATTATCTAGTCCGGAAGGCCGTCTTCGGAACATCTGAAGCACGAATCTTTAGCTGATAATACCTAGATCTCAAGTCGATCTTAGAGAACACCCTGGCACCCTACAACTTGTCAAACAAATCATCAATATACGACAAGGGGTACATTTTCTTAATGGTAACTTTGTTCACTTGGCGGTAATCAATGCATATCCGCATAGTTCCATCCTTCTTCTTCACGAACAATACCGGTGCACCCCAAGGAGACACACTTGGTCTGACAAATCCCTTTGATAGTAACTCCTCAAGTTGTTCCTTCAACTCCTTCAACTCTTTCGGAGCAATGTGGTATGGTAGAATAGAGATAGGCTGGGTACCTGGAGCCAAATCAATACAGAAATCAATATCATGATCTGGTGGCTTGCTTGGGAGATCAGAAGGAAACAAATCAGAGAACTCCTACACCATGGACACTAAATAAATCGTCGGAATCTCTGCAGCAGTATCCCGAACATAAGCTAGATAAGACAAATAACCCTTCTCGACCATGTGTCACACGAGTGGGCATAATACCGACCGAACCAAAAACAACTGGCCGAAAATCATAAATTTTGGTTTTTCAGTGTCGGTTTAATCGATTATTCGGTCGGTGTGCGGTTTATAAACTATTAAATTTTGGTATTCGATGATTAACGGTTTTGGTGTTTTGGTTTTTGGTTAAATCGAAAAATCAAAGTTTGCTTCGTGCAGTACAACCAAAGGGTAGTTATTAGTTAGGCATTGGTTTGTCGGGGGAATTCTTCATTCTTTGCCTCTCTATTTTTGTGACTCTATTTTCTGCTGCTTTTACGTGTAATTGTACTACACAAAAATTATGTCAATACATCATCACTTCACTGAACCCAAACTCTAATTACCACAATTGCAGATTGTAAAGATCCGTAGTCTACATCGGATATAATGTACCCAATGTTAGTTGATGTCTGCTGAGGTGTAGAGTATGCAAGATTTCCAATGTTACAATGTAACAGAAAAGCGAGCAGTCTATGAGTCAACACATAAAAATCTTACACCGTTAATAACTGGAATTAACCGAACCAAACCTTGAAAAAATTGCACTGAACCGTAAATACTTTGGGTTGGGTTGGTTGTTAATATTACAAAATCGAAAATCGATAAACCAAATTGTACTTTCATACTAACCGAGCGAACCGACCGATGCCCACCCCTAATGTGACGAGCCTTCAGGAAAGAGATAACTGACTAGATGCACTGATAGAGGAACCTTTCCACTCCAATCTAGGCAACTTTGGTATCGCCAAGGTTATAGTCTTGGCATGGCAATCGAGGACGGTATGATATGGAGACAACCAGTCCATGCCTAGGATGACCTCAAAGTCGATCATATCGAGTGACAGAAGATCCACTCTTGCTCATAACCATAGAAAGTCACAATACGGGACTAGTAAATCTAATCCACAATAATAGAATCGCCCACTAGCGTGGGTACATATAGAGGAGTACCCAAGGAATCATGAGGAACACCTAGAAAATGAGCAAACAGAGACGAAACATATGAATACGTAGACCCTGGATCAAATAGCACCATAGCATCCCTACCGCAGACAGAAATAATACCTGTGATCACGGCATCTGAGGCTACTACATCTGGTATGGCTGGAAAGGCATAGAACGTGGCTAGAGCGCCACCTGACTGGCCTCCACCTTTAGGACGGCCCCTACCCACCTGCCCTCCACCTCTAGGTGGCCAGACGGCCGGTACGATAGCTGGTGCGGTAATCATGGGTCGATAGTCTTGCTGCTCAGCCTTGTCCTGAAGTTTGGGACAAAACTTCTTCACGTGGCCAAGATCCCCACACTCGAAACAACCCCTCAGAGCGGTGGTCCGCTGCCTTGAAGTATGACCCTGATGGCCTAAATACCCACCGGAGGAACCCTAGATAGTTGGCGGGTGGTAAGTACTCTCCGGAATGGTACTGAAATAGGGTCGTGCTGGAGCACCCCAAGAAGGCAGTGGTGCTGACTGCATGGCCCTGTTGGGCCGACTCCTCATGACTGGCCTCTGCCCCCAGCTGGGTTGCCACTAAATCCTCCGAACTGCCAGAGCCGCTTGTCCCTCGGTGCAAACTCTCCACTACAGTTGTGAATATGCTTGATCCTCCGAGCAATATCCACAACTTGAAGAAAAAAGTCCATAGCTCTGCCTCACGGGCCATAGGTACCTGAATCTCTTAGTGCAGACTTGCAATGAACCGCCGCACCCTCTCTACATCTATGGGGAGTATAATAGTTGCATGTAGATACAAGTTAGTGAATCTCTCCTCATAATCGGTGACAGACATGTGACCCTGACACAGTCACTCAAACTGACCCCAAAGCTCCTCTCTCTCATAAGGGGGTATATACTTCTCCAAGAACAGATGTGTAAACTCGTCCCAAGTCAAGGGAGGTGAACCTGCTGTCCTAATAAGAAGATAAGCCTGCCACCATCTGCGGGCCTTGCCCTCAAACTGAAAAGTGGTGAAGTCCACCCCGTTGGACTCCAATATCCTCATGTTCCGGATCATGTCCTTGCACCAGTTAATGAAATCTCGGGGGTCCTCTGACCGCTCACCCCCAAAGGTAGGGGCGAATCCTAGTCGATCTATCCAACCGCTTCTGCTGATCATCGATCGTGACTGGTACAACCTCTGGCATAGCCGCTGCAACAGGCTGTGGCCCTCCCGTAGGTAGTGTGCCTGGGGTTTGATAAATGCCAGCGGCGTGCCCTACAGCCTGAGCGTTAGGGGTCTATGCTCCCCCTCCCGCCTAAGATGTGGTAGGGTCCGCTGGGAATAAACCAGCATGCATCATAGAATCCATGAACCGTAGCATACGGCCCATGACCTCCTGCAATCCTGGCGTAGTCATGAATTTTGCTGGGGCCGGTAGAGTTGCATACGCCTCATCCTGCTCCTCTACAACAAGATCCTCCACTGGATCCACAGGTGGCACAACAGGAGCAACCCTAGGGCGCCCTCATCCTCTGACTGGAGCTGGAGCCCTCCCCCGGCCTCTAGCAACGGGTGGAGCAGCCCCTCGACCGCACCATCTGTGAGAGATCAATAGAAAGACACTTAGTATAATTCCAACTGCACGATAGGAGATGAAGAAAGGGAAGTTTCCTAACACCCTATAGCTTCTCAAAGATAAGCACGGACGTCTCTGCACCGATCCACAAGACTCTGCTAGGCCTGCTCATGACTCGTGAGACCTATGTGAACCTAAAGCTCTGATACCAAGCTGTAATGACCCAATTCCGTACTAGGTCGAGATTGTACCTAACGCCACTGTTAGGCAAGCCCACAAGAGGAACTACCATTTATTTATCCCTTTTAACATATTTTTAATTACACTAAATTTCATGCGATGGTGATAAGTCCTTTACACCAATATCTACATAATAAGTACATAGTCTACTATAATAGAAGAGACAGGTACAATAGTACAAAGGTGCTATAAATCCCCAAAACCCAGCGTCATAAGTACATGAGCAATCTAGGGAATATACAAAAATACTAATACTACTGTCCGAAAGTAATAGACAGAAATAGTAAATAAAATGGAAGGAGACTCTGGTGTTGCGGATCATAGCAAGGCAAGCAGCTCACCCTTAAGTCTCCGTAAAAGATCGGCTACGCGCCCGCATGACCACTAGTGGAACCTGTCTCAGTACCTGGACATCAGGGCAGAAGTGTAGTATGAGTACGAAGAACAACACGTACCTTGTAAGTATCTAGTCTAACCTCAAAGAAGTAGGGACGAGGGGTCGACTTGACACTTACTAGAGGTCAATAATAACAATAAAAGTGCATAAAGTAGAAATGGTAAAGCATACAACAGGTATCAATGATTCAAATAAAAGAAACTACATTAAAGATAGTAGGAGTCCAAAACACATCACCAACATCTCATAACTGACGTGAAGGCACTAACTCATTTATTCAAACAGGAACCCGTTTTGATTATTTAGCACGAAGTTGCCGAGGCGAACGACCCGATCCTATAAGAATAGTGGTACTCAGTATTGTCGAGGCGAATGACCAGATCCCATAAGAATAGTGTTACCATACTGCAGAGGCGAACTGCCCGATCCCATAAGAGTGGTGTTATCATACTACTGAGGCGAACGACCCGATTCCATAAGAGTGGTGTTATCATACTGCCAAGGTGAATGACCCGATCCCATAAGAGTTGTGTTATCATACTGTCGAGGCAAATGGCCCGATCCTATAAGAGTTGTGTTATCATACTGTCGAGGCAAACGACCCAATCCCATAATAGTGAAGAAGTCTACCTCGCTCATGGAAGTACTTATGACACGAGAGGACAAGGATTTTTCATAGTTATTTGTTATTCCTCAAATTTCCAAAATAAGAAAGCTACATCGATAATTGCAACTTTAAATCCCTAGTCTAAGCTCTATTCAAGATAGTCAATACGCAAGAATAACACAACAATACAATTAAAGGCATAATATTGATCTAAATCTACCCGGACATAACATGAAATATAGCTACGCACGGACTCTCGTCACCTCGTGCACACGTAGCTCCCCACACAAGTAATACACAAAAAATACACATAAGAGGATGAATTCCCTCTTACAAGGTTAGACAAGAGACTTACCTCGTTCCAAAGCTCACTTCCGGTCCACAAATTCGCTCTAAAGCCTCAAGTCGGTGCCGAACAATCCGAATCAAGCCAAATATTTTATGAATTAATCAATATATGCTCAAATGTTCATAATTTAGCTATTAGAGTAATTTCCCAACCCAAATTGGTAGATTCTTAAAAAAATTCACCCTCAAGCACACATGCCCGGATTCCGAAAATTTTCGAAGATAATTGTTACCCCTAGTCTCACGAACTCAAATATATAATTTTCACTTAATTCCATAACCAATTTCGTGCTAAAATTCCATTTTTACCGAAACCCTAGGTTCTTCACAAATCCCACAAGTTTTGATAATCTTTCCATGTTTAATCTACCTAAAACTCGCATAATTAACTTCAAAAATGGGAGAGAGTTACTTACCTTAGGATATTGATGCAAATCCCCCTCCAATGAGCTCTCAAAATCTCCCAAGACTAAATGAAAAGTGTGAGAAAAAAGGCCTAAGTCCCACAATAAAAGCCCTCACTGCCCCAGCGATTTCCGCACCTACGACCAAAAATGTCGCACCTGCAGCTCGGCTTCTGCGAAAGAACCATTATAGGTGCGGTCCTTGCCCAGGCTCGCTTATGCAGATGGGCTCTCACTTCTGTGAAAAATCTATCGCACCCGCGACCCAAGCCTAGCTGGCCTCCCATTCGCATCTGCGGCCCAATCACCGCAGAAGCGTGTAAGGCCCCGAAAAATTTCGCTAAGTAAATAAGGATTTCGTGGTGCCATGTAGGCTAAATATAATATTTTATGTGCTATTAACATGATGGGCATCCATTGGATTTGGTAAATAAGTGTATGAGTCATATAATAAGTAATGTGGGGTCTAATGGGAGGCCTAAGTCTAAGTCACGTTAGAAAATTCCTTAATGGGATAAAATTCCAAATGAGTTTGCACAAGTCCCTACTTTGAACGAGCATATCTAAGTATGTGAAATGTTTTATGTGATGAACAAACTATCATATGAAAGGTCTTCGAGTCTAGTTTCCAACGCTTCAAACAGTTTATCCTTTGGACATTCCTACAAAAAGTTATGATCAAATTACCAAAGGCTAAAAAAATGCGATCCTGTGTCGAATCTGCGATCGCAAATATGTCGCATTATTGACTCTGCGATCGCAGATCTGTCGCAGATTGGGGCAGTGTTGCCCAATTTGGGGGCACCTATTTCGCGATGCATTCTGCAGCCCACATTCTTGTTTTGCGGTCTATTCTGCGATCGCAGACCCTGTTTCGGAGGTCTATTTTTCCTATTTTTATAACCCGACCCCATTTTCATAAATAGGTTGAGGGGCTTCATTTGGGGTCATTTCCTACTGATTTTAGAGAGAGATGAGAGCATATAGAGAGAGAAAGAAGGGGCCTAGCTTCATAATCATCCAAATCTTGCTCAAGTCTTCAAGAATCAAGGGAGAAAACCATAGAATGTCCTCCATCCGGGTAAGTCCTGCTTCCAAGATTTCATGCAAGAGGTTAAAGGTTCAAATATGTTGTGGGGGTTAGAAATAGGTCATGCATGTGGGACTAAGTTGTAGTATGTGATGTTAAAGAACTAATATGGGTAGTTCATGTTAAAATTGGTTGAGGGAGGAAGGAATTGCCATTTCTAAACCTTGTAGTCTACTTCACATGTTAGGTGTTTGATGAAATTCCTAAGAGAGTTACACCATGGGTAATCTTCCTAATTATTAATCGATTTCTGCTATCTCCTTATAGATTGTTATTGCTAGAGGTGCTGGTGTATTGTAGAAACTTAAGGGAAAGCTCTTTGAGGTATGTATGGCTAAAACCCCCTTTTATTAGAAATCGAGCTCTGTTGGTGAATATGCAAATGTGGTAAGACTGAAATTTGATTGATGAATTGATTGTTATTTCACATGAATTGGTTTTGCAACTGTGTATACGTGATAGGGGTGCCTTACCATGTTTAATATACTATTCTTGCTAATTTAAAGATATGTGAAGAATATAAACCATGTGTTGGAATGCCTAGACCTCAATGTCAGGATTTAAATTGAGATTGTCATGCCATCTATGTAAAATCTTATCTATGTTTACACTTGTATTGCTCCTATTTGTACCTGTTATCCTAAATTGCAATGTTTATGTTGAAAGTGGACATGATGTGGAAATTGTGACCCTAAGTGCCTGTGAACTAATTTATGTGAAACAAAAATTGAATTGAGATGATTAATGGAAAAGGGTAACTTCTTGGTAAGACGGCTTAGCCGATCGGGCCGTGATTGGATGCCATGCTACACACATGGTGGTATTGTGCTGATATTGAAATCGGAAAGTGAGGATGAAATTGTGATTGAGGTAACGTCTTGGTAAGACGGCTTAGCCGATCGGGCTGTGATCGGACGCCATGTTATACACACATGGTGGTAATGTATTGATAATTGAAACTGGAAAGTGAGAGTGAAATAATGGTAACATTTCGGGGAGACGGCTTAGCCGATCGGGTCGTGATCGGACTCCGCTCAAGGAAGCGGTTGTAATGTGGATAATGATGCAAAAATATGGAATGCCCCAATCTAAAGTTTCAGAAATTTTTTAAAAACTATGTGAACCTCTCATATTGTTGACGTGGTGCTTATGTGAAGCTTTGTTTTCCTTATGATGTCTTTTTGTTCTTGTATGATAGTTCTTTCTAGTGAGATGGTTTTTAGTTATATATACTAGTGCTATTCGACGGCACTAACGTCCCTTTCGCCGGGGGCGGTACGTCTTTAAATGGATGTAGGTATTTCCATAGCAGGCAGTGTTGGTCGCAGCTAGTGACGCATCTTCCTTTCAGCTGACTTGGTGAGCCCCACTTCATTCTGGGGTCCTGTTTCATCTGTTTATCATGTACTTTGGTATTTTGAGGTATAGCCGGAGCCTTGGTTCCGGCATTTCCATATTATTCTTCAGTTGTATTTAGAGGCTCCGTAGACAGGTCGTGGGTGGAGTTTGATAATGGGGAATTGAATTAGAAATATTAATATTTGGCAAAGATGTAGAAAACTTGTAATATTTTTGAAAATTATGAATGAAGTTGCTAATGGAAATGAAATGGAAGTCGTTAATGATACATGTACAAAGTATGATTAATGGAGTTCATCTCCTCTTTATTCATGAATTAGTTTGGGGTAGAATGAAACCTAATAGGCTTGCTCAGTCGGGTTTACTCGGTTGAGCGCCGGTCGCGCTCCTCGGTTTTCGGGGCGTGACAAAGCGAGTCCGCTTTTGCGGACCACTGGCCACCCATTCCCAGGCCGCTCTGCGATCATAGGCTCGCTTCTGCAAGCCTGTACCTATGGCCCAAGCCACGCAGGTGCGAACGCACCAAATCAGAATCACCAGCAGTCCCCCATGCCAAAATTCCGAGTCCGATTCCAATGTGTTTTGCATCCGGGGCCCCTGGGACCCCGTCCAATTACAGTCACACATCCAACAACATAATACGGACCCGCTCGCGTGATCGGAACACCAAAATAACATCAATAAATACGAATCGGACGCCAAAACGCATGAATCAAAATATGAAACTCAAAAACTTCTAAAACACTTCCGCGCATCCGATTCCTATCAAATCAACTCGGAATGACGCCAAATTTTGTGTGCAAGTCACGAATCACCATACAAAACTATTCTCGGGGTCGAAATCCCAATGGACCTCGATAACACCAAAACCTACTCCGAACCAAACTTAAAGAACTTAAAAACCTTCAATGCGCCAACTTCCAACATTAAGCGCCGAAATGCTCTCGGGTCATCCGAAACCCGATCCGAACACACGCTCAAGTCTAATATCATCATACAAACCTATTGGGACCGTGAAATCCCAGTTCTGAGATTATTTACTCAAAATATTGACTAAAGTCAAACTTAACCATTTTAAGCCATTTTTGAGGAACTAAGTGTTCTGATTTCAACCCGAACCCTTCTAAACCCGAACTAACCATTTCCGCAAGTCATAAAACAGTAAAAGCACATACGAAGAGCCTCAATTAGGGGAACGGGGACCTAGAAAGCAAAATAACCGGTCGCGTCGTTACACGAATAATGGAGGGAGATTCAAACCCAACATATATTCCTAACCTTCTTTGGGGACCCATCTTGGTGCGATATGGCTGTGTTACAGGCACATATACTGCGCACCCAAAAATTCTTAAATGGGATATATTAGGTTCATGACCCAAAATTAATTGCAATGGGAATATTTATAATAATTTGTCGGTCAGAGACCAACTAGCATTGTTGCATGCAAAATAGCATGACCCCAAACAGAAGTGGGTAACCTCGTTTTCATGAGTAACAGTCTTGCTATCAATTGCACACGTTTAATCAAAGAATCTACAATGCCATTTGGAGTGTGCACATGAGCTACCAGATATTCCACTTTTATCCCAATTTATAAGCAATAATCATTAAATACTTGGGGATGAAAACTCAGCAGCATTATCAAGTCTAATAGACTTAATTGGATTATCGAGGAATTGTGCCCGTAATCGAATTATTTGTGCCATTAATTTTGCAAACACGAGGTTGCGAGATAATAATAGGCACACATGAGACCATCTAGAAGATGCATCTATTAAGACCATAAAATATCTAAACGACCCACTATGTGGGTGAATAGGTCCACAAATATCCCCTTGCATACGTTCCAAAAATGCAGGGGACTCATCCCAACCTTTATAGGTGATGGTCAAATAACTAACTTGCCTTGATAACAAGAAGTGCAAGAAAATTCATTATTTAAAAGAATCTTTAAATTCTTTAATGGATGCCTATTTGAGTTTTCTATAATTCGTCTCATCATAATTGATCCAAGATGTCCCAATCGGTCATGCCAAAGTACAAAAGTATTAGAATCAGTAACTTTTTGATTTACGATAGAATGTGCCTCAATTGCATTCATTCTTGTCTAATACAGGCCACAAGACAAAGATGAGAACTTCTCAATAACCCTTTTATGGCTAGAGACATTCTTATTAATGATGAGATATTCAAGATTATTCTTATCTATTGTCTCGATATGATGTCCATTTCGGTGGATATCTTTAAAATTCAACAAGTTCCTCCTAGACTTGGAAAAGAATATTTGTGATGACCTAAAAGGTCATATTCTGTTTTAGAACCTGATTCTGCGTTTCGAGGCCTTTAAAACCTCATTTTATCTCTTCTCGATTTGGATGTGCAGTCCGGGCGTGTATCCGGAAAGCTTTTATGTGAAAACTTGAGGAAATAATAATTTTTGGCCTAAAAAGTTCATTTTTGTTGACTTCGGACAATATTTTGGGTAAACGGACCCGGACCCGTGTTCTGACGGTCCCGGTGGGTCCGTAGTAAAATATAGGACCTGGGCGTATGCCCAAAATCGAATTCCGAGGTCCCTAGCCCGAGAAATGAATTTGTGATGAAAATTGTAAAACTGAAATTATAAAGGTTTTAAGAATTTGGTTAATAACTGATCTTGTTGATACCGGGTCCGTATTGTGGTTCCGTAGCCCGGTACAGGTCCGTTTTGATATTTTTACCTTATTTGTGAAATTTGGTGAGAAACTGGACTAATTTGAGGTGATTCGGACCTTTGGTTGAGAAAATAGAAGTTTTGAACTTTCTTGAAAATCGCATGCAATTTGGTGCTAAATTCGTAGTTCTAGGTGTTATTTTGGCAATTTGATCGCGCGAGCAAGTTCGTATGATGTTTTAAGACTTGTCTGCATGTTTGGTTTGGAGCCCCGAGGGCTCGGGTGAGTCTCGGATAGGCTACGGGATGATTTGCACTTAGAAAATCTGATGTGTTGCTGCTTCTGGTATGCTGATATTTTGTGCTTCGCGTTCGCGAAGCAAAACTCACGAACGCGAAGTGCAAGCTAGGCTGGGGAGGGATTTCTTCTACGCGAACGCGAGGCTTCGGTCGCAAACGCGGAGCACTGGGGGGTTAGCACTTCGCGAATGCGACCGGCCTTACGCGAACGCGTAGTGTATTAGAGGTGGGCGGGGAATGTCATGAGTTGTTCTTCGCGAACACGGTCCTAGGCCCGCGAACTCAATGGTCAGGGGGGACAGACCATCGCGAACGTGAAGGCCATCCTGGCCTCAGTTCATCGCGATCGCGACAAGTCTCTCGCGAACGGGTTGAAGACCTGTCCAGTGATTTTAAAACAGAACCAAAGACGAGATTTGTTCAAAATTTCACATCTTCTTCGCCAGAACTCGACCTAGGGCGATTTTTGAAGAGGGATTTCACCACCAAATCATAGGTTTGTGTTCTTTAACTCATTTCCTTCAATTTCCATCAACACCCATTAGATTTCTATCCCTAAATCTTGTTCTTTCATGGTAGAATTAGGGACTTTGGAAAAATTGGGGATTTTGCAAATTTGGGAATTTAGACCTCGATTTGGTGTCGAATTCCGAAACTAATTACATATTTGGGATCGGGGGTGAATGGGTTTTGGTCCGAACCTCAAGTTTTGACCAAGCGAGCCCGGAGTCGGTTTTTGACTTTTTGGGAAGAATGTTGGAAAACTTATGATTATGCATTGGAATTGATTTCCTTAGCGATAATTGATGTTATTAAGTAAATTATGACTAGATACGAGTGGATTGGAGGTGGAATCTAGAGAAAAAGCGGTATTTGAGCTTTGAGTTGGCCGTTGAATTGAGGTAAGTGTTGTGTCTAACTTTGACTTGAGGGATTAGGGATCCCCGACTTAATTGCTATGTGAAAATCCATGTGTGTGGCGTATAGGTGAGGTGACGAGTACCTATGCGCCGCCAAATTACCTGTTTAGCCTGTTCCCTTCCAGTTCCTAATGTATTGTTTTTCCAGTCTTAACTGCTACATGCTTATTGGTACTTCCATGTTTAATTGCTTCTTGTTAGATGTTGTTTTCTTTACTGAAGGTAGTAATTGTTCTGTAGTTTCATTGTGTTACATTATTGGTTTAAGTTGGTTTATCGGTGTTTCATGGTATATTTTGGTTGGTCTCGCTGTGTAGAAGTAATTGTGTGAAGTTTCATAAGTGTATAGCCTTCTATTTGCTTTGGTTTGAGGCATAAATATTGTGGAGGGTTTTGAGCTAAATTGTGGAATACTTGTTCTTATTGTGTGATTACTGATATGGTGGGATCGGGTTGCACGCCGCAACGGGAGAAATAAGGGTGATATATTGAGGAGGAATAAGGGTGAAATGTGATTGTGTGGTGGGATCGGGTTGCGTGCCGCAACAGGAGTAATAAGGGTGGATTGGTGGGATCGGGTTGCACGCCACAACAGGAGGAATAAGGGTGATATATTGAGGAGCAATAAGGGTGGAATGGTGGGATCGGGTTACACGCCGCAACAGGAGTAATAAGGGTGAATGTTCAAATTATTACTGATGATATGGTAGGATTGGGATGTGCGCCGCATCATTTTGTGATTTATATATTCTTCTTCTGCTGTGATTTTATTCTGTAGCATTGTAACTTTCTTAAGGATTGGTTATAGCTGAGTACTGGCAAGATAATTGAGGTTCATATTCATTTTTGTTGCAAGTTACTGTTCCATTTCGTTCTGCACTTCCTTTTTTCTTTATTATATACTGTATGTAGGTTATATTGTAATGCCCTACCATAGCCTCGTCACTACCTCATCGAGGTTAGGCTCGGAACTTATCAGTACATGGGGTCGGTTATACTGATACTGCACTCTGCACTTTCTGTGCAGATTTCGGAGCTGGTAGTGGCTGATCGAGAGGTTGGTTGCAGATACTTCATCCAGGAGACCCAAGGTAGTCCTGCTGGCGTCCGCAGGCCCTGGCGTCCCCTCCTATGTTTCTATTTCCCTATTTTATTTTCCTTCGAGACAGATGTACTTCTTTCAGACCAGTATTTGTAGTAATTCGTAGTATGTTCGTGGATTGTGACACCAATTTTTGGGTGGTAATAGCTTTGGTATTGTTAATAGTATATAGATAACCGGTTTATTATGTAGTTCCGCATTTATTTCTGTTTGATTTAGTTTTGTTGATTTTAACTATAAAATGTAAATAAAAAAGGTGAATGAAACTCTAACGTTGGCTTGCCTAGCGAGTGCCATGTTAGGTGACATCACGATCTCGTCGTGGAAAATTCGGGTCGTGAAAATATTGCATTATCTATGATAAGTGTTGTTCCTCTAGGCAGAATTATAGTATCTCTAAAGCCTTCAATTAAATTACTACTATCAAAAATTGTCGTAACATATGCCTTACACATATTTAAATGAGAGAAATATTTTTTCTCTTTGTATATTGTATGTGTCGTATATGAATCAATTAGATAAATATTTTTACAATTGGACTTTGATCCAAGTTTGCTTTGTGAGGTATCCATATTTGCTTCCCATAGTTTGACATATAAAAGGAATATACGAATAAATATTACTTGTATTTTCACAGAAAAAGGAAAGAAAGCAAAGTTAACCCAATGATTCAATAATAACATTTTAATGTAATTTCGAGCAAACTCCCAATATGATATAAACAATTACATAACTAAAAATAATCTATCTATATTATAGTAAAAGCACGAAGGTCCTTAGCGAAATGTCGTTCGCCTTTTTTATCCTTTAAAAACATATTGTACATTGGACAAAATTGTAATTTAAGTTATTTTCCTAATATTAGTATTTCAAAATTAATTTACATTTTTGGTTATTAAATCTTTCCTAATTGAGCTAGGTAGAAAGTCCTAATATTTAAGGCTTTAAAAGTTTTACCTTATATAAATTATTTTTTATTTAAATTATGTAATATAATTATAACTCCTTTCGTGTTAACTTTATAAATATAGAAGACTTTAAACTAAACTAACAGTTAAATTATTAAGGTTTCACAGAAGATCCATTTATTAACACGCTTCTGTTACAGTTAGTTCATATTTTCATACAAAAAATTTTAGCAACTTTTTTATTTATAAAACAACAATTAACCAAGGTGTTTGCATAGTTCGTGACGTGATGATTTATTTGTATGCCTAATAAAAAAAAAGGTGGCGATAGTTTAATTTGGTTGACTTTGCAAAAAAATAAAATAGCAGATGCTATTAGGCAATTTAATGATTATAGTTATGCTACGTACTTAGCAATTTTTATATAAGATAATCTTAATTATTTTAAATACAGAAAATTTAATAACCGAAATATAAATTGATTTAAAGTCTTAAATATTAAAAAGTAATTAAACTATAATTTTTCCAATGTAAATCTATTTTCCAAAAACGAAAAGATCGATCGATACTTGTGCTATAATACCTTCCATGTTGTTTTCTTAATATTAGGATTTACTAAATTTTTATTTATCAAATATTTTCTTATTAGGTAGGAAGTCGTTAAAATCAATTAGAATTTTAAATAACTTATCCAAATCATTTCATCTTTTGAACAATGTAACATAACTGTTTGGAATGAGTCAAAAATATGGATGATTTACAAATAAAAAGATCCAAACATATACTTTTTCACTATCTGAAAATATAATCTTACGGGATAAAGTTATAATTACAGTTAAATATTTAAAATTTGGAATGAGATACTACTATTAGAAATTTAAATGAGTAAATTATTTCCTTTAATTTTGAAAATAACTAATTAATTCTTTGAACTAACTAATTAGCAAAAGAATTTAGTTCAATACTTTTTTAAATTAATAATTCATAAGACGAACCAAAAAATAGATGACCCGATTATAAAATATTAGTTCCAATATTAAATTTTTTAGACTTTGTATTGTCAAAGTCAAATCTTTAGGGAGTATATTATCAACCTTTTCCTACTCAAATCTTTTAAAGACCAAAAAATACAATTTTCAGTTTGTGTTATTTGGCTAACCTTTAAAGAATTTTAATAAAAAAAATTATTGTTTTATTTCACTATTAGGTTAGACAAATAACAATAACTGTCATAAGATATCTTTACGTAAGTTCTCGAAAAATCACAATAAGGCATTTGAAAACTTATGTAGAACAATATATCTTAATTTATTGAGCTTGCTAAATGGGAGCAGGAAGTTTTCTTCAATTTTTATTTTTATAGAACTCAACCACATTGTCTAATAATATATACGTGATTTTTAAAAAATTATATACTCATTGATATGGGTACACGCGCAAATCGCGTACCATAAGACTAGTATAATTAAATGCACTACCATGACTAATACAACTACAAAAAGTTTAGTGGGTGTCCAACGTACGAGTTCTACTTGTCAAGATTAAATTCTTTAAAATTCTTTGTACTTACGGTCCAAAGAAGTATCATGGAAGGTAAAGTATTATTAATTTTTCGCTGAATAAAACAAGTGAAATCATAAGAAAATGAAACATTAACGAGACAACACACCTTCGAATTAACGCCTCTTTTCCTTGGAAAAAATATCTTGGAATTTTTTGTTTGTCCAAGCAAGAACAAAATCTTGGAAATTTTGTTTAAAAGGAATACTAGAACTATATTTAATCAAAACGAACTAATACTATTTCATAAAATAAATAGTACTAATTAATACTAATAACTACTACTCATATAAAGAACTGTGATTACATGATGTTTATTCATCAGCTACTACGAATAGGTAAAAATAAAAATCAAACTACTCAATCATCTTTTACCACAGATCCATCACCGATCAAGTGGTCTATTTTTTCATCAGAGTGCTCAAAGAAGTCTGCCACATTCATAGGTGATGTCAAATTCATTGTCAGAGACAAACTTAGCTTCTGAGCTTTTTTTTTTTTAGAAATGCTTGATAAAGCTCAACCAAAAATTTTGGTGTACGATAAATATTTGTCCAATGCCCTTTTTTACCGCAACGATGGCAACTAGTTTCTGAACCCTTTGCTTTAGGATTTTAATCTTTCCCTTTCCACTTTTGGTGGTTATTTTTTTTGGGGGGTGGGGGGTGGGGAGGGGTGATTTACACCATGAAAATTTCTTCCTTGTCTACGGCCACGGCCACGACCACGATCACGATCACGAANAAGTCTAAAATCAGTAATAATGTTGTTAACATCCGCAGAATTGGTTTATTTCTAAAGTCAGTAATCTTCTTTAAAATCAGTATGTTTGACCTTGTTATATATCATGCCTATAGGCTTCACCTAGGCAAACCATTAGGTAATCAATTAATTATACCAGTATTTAATAATTACAACCAGCAGGCAGGCCTAATTCGGACTTCTTATCTGAAAATATGTGATAAATCAGCCACCCTCTTTACGAAGTTTAATTAAAGACCTAACCAGTACTTGTAAGCCATGCTAAACAATTTATCATATCGTGCTTATGGAAGTATGACCAAATTTAAGTTGTCATATCTTTCGTTTAAGCCATTTCACAAAACAAGTGGATCTTTGACTGTGAGATATTGTATTTTCAACCCTTCATCAAGGTGAGGAGCAAGAAAATCAAGGCTTTAGCACAGTCTTGGGTAGATGCTTTATTTTTATATTTAATAACGTCTCCAAGACCCATTGCATCTAAATGGATTTCAGCATCCAATACCACTGACATGTAGTTCTTGCCCGAAATTTCAAGGGCAACAAACTTTCGTTTCATAATATTAGTCATAGTTAAAAGAGGAGAAAAATTATATCTTAGTCTTCTCAAAGTGCTTCTTGAGACGGTAAAGTCTCGTGCTGATAACGTGAAATAAAAAAAGAAAAGAAAAGAAGAATATTGCAAAGAAAAGAGAGAATTCTATTGATTTTTAGGATGATTTATAATGGAATGGAACCTCTCTACTTATAGGGAAAAAGGTGACTTAGCCACAAAGTAATAAACCCTAAAATCTCTCTAAAATATAGACATTCACCTTAAATATAATTTCTTTTATAACAATGATTTAATTTTTTGCAGCTTAGGGTGTAATCCTATCTATTTTGCATACTTTTATATTAACTAGTATCTGTGAACTTGCATTGCACGTTAATAATAGCACGTGGTGATTTAACATTTGTTATATGAAGCAACAAAGGCATTTAATTAATAGGAAAAATTTTATGTATAATAATACAACAATCATCTAAATATGGAAAAATATTACTCATATAATTAGCATAATACATAAATCTAAAATGAAAATATATCATCAGAAATTACATAAATGATCAATTTAGTCATGTTAGTTAGATAATTTGTATTATGGTTTAAAAGTAATTAAATGTGATGGTGTCTTATCGAATATTTCTTTGTAGACAATGTTTTTTTATGTATGTTTCCTTCTAATGCTTTGGTTCTCTGTCACAACCAGAATTCTTGTTGTCGGTATTGATATCCCTCTTGAAAGTACAATATATAGTCGTTCGTACAAGAAAATATATTACGATAAATGTAGTACAACACTTACAGTGTTTGTCCTTGGGCTTTACTTATCATAATTGCAAAACATAAACATACTGAAAATTATTTCCACACAAATTAAAAGGATATTCTTTAGTTTCGGGAGAAAAACATTGAATTTAGGGATAAACACATACTTAGAAGCACATTGATCTGTATCATCTTTGATTGTGCGACACCTATATGGTCTTTTGATTCATAATACTATATTAACCTTTTTTACTTTATGTTCTAAATTTTTTTAATCTCTAACGCTCTTTTATGGGATAAATTAATCTATCCTAAGAGTTTTTTTTTTAACTTGAAAAATAATTTTACTCATATAATAAATTTAAAAAATAATTGAATTGCATTTTTTTGCTAAATAATTAATTAAAAGATTTAGTTATTTGGTCTTAGCATAAAGAATAATTTATATTATGTTTATTCAAATTCTTAATATTAGTTCATCTCATGCCTTGAATATTTAATCGTAACTATAATTTTATCCACCATAAATTTTATTTTCAAAGAGTAAAAAGATCGATCTAATATTTTACTTTTAGATCTTTATGTTTGCAAAACTGTTAGGGGTATTGACTTTTACCAACATTTTTCTTTCTCTTTCTCACACATTTATATTTTTAAATATTTTCTTAGTTGCTTTTTAATAGTTTGATATATTTTTCAATGTTATATGAACATCCAATAATAAAAATAATAATATTTGAGTAGGAAAGCAGTTCAAAATTCAAATATAATATAAAAATATATTATCATGAGGATATTCTTTTCTCAAATTCAATACTTTATGCAGTTCATTTAACATTACTTTTTTTAGGTGTTGGACAATGTATTGCCAATATGAGGATTCTTATGAAATTGGATTCCTGCATATTTTTAATAAGAAAGAATATAATACCTTCTCAAATTAATTTAGTAATATGATAATATAATAAATATTCAAATTAAATTAGTAATAGGAATTTTTAAGAAGTATATCCTAAAAGTAAAAGAATTACATGGCTAAAAATATGTCTCGAAAGTAATTATACTAATAGGAGACCTAATATCTTCCTAGAAGTATTAGGTTTACATGCTAATGTATAGTATTCATGTATGTCCTAAATCTAATAAGATTACAAGGCTAACATCTAGAATTCCGATTATATTCTTTCATTGTGAGTTATTATGCTTAATATTAATTATAAGGTTATTTTTGTAAGCCAACATTGTGATCATGCTTAGCTTAGATCATGATTAGCATGATAGTAATTGATAGAGTGTCATCCTAAATTTTCAAAAGAAAGGTCATTATTAGCATTGGTTATTACCTTAGCTTAGTAAAAAATAATGTCAAATTAATTATATTATTTTCATTCTATAAATAGGTAAAGCTTTATTGAGCATTCAGTAGTAGTTATTTGTTGGGCACCAAATCAGCATTCGAAGACCGCAATGCTTAATAGCTAGGTACATAGAACTCTCTCTTTGTATGTTATTTTTACCAAATTATCTACAGAGTGGAAATTCTTTTTATTACCTTGTCAGCCAATATGGTTAATGTAAGAGTGATGTGTTCGTGGTAAAAGTCTTACCATATTTAATTTGAATGGGAATGAAATCAATCCACAATTTTTTACCCAAATTCTAAGTGGACATAATTCACGTTCAATTCAAAGTTCGGTTGATATTAGGTAAAGTTTGAAAAATACGATTTTATCCAATTTTGAATTATTTATTGTCGCGACCCGGATTTCCCACCCTCGGGAGTCGTGATGGCACCTACTCGTGAAAGCTAGGCAAACCAACTATTAGGGTTCTACACAATAACAATCAACCCCAACAGTTATAAACATAAACTAAAGTAAAACATATGATAAATGCGGAAGAGTTAAATTAAATCTGAATACTCCAATACATGTCTTCCCATGAATCTGATGTCACAAATTCACGAACAACTACGATTTTTACTCCAAATACAAGTCGGGAAAGAAAAAGTACAACTGTTCTCGGAATGGAAAGAGACAGCAGAAAAGCTAAACAGAGAAGGGGGACTTTAGGCTCTACGGACGCCAGCAGATCTACCTGAGTCTCCCTGGACTGAAGGCAGCTACCTCAGCTACTCACTAGGTCCGGTACCGAAATCTGCACAAAAGAGTGCAGAGTGTAGTATCAGTACAACCGACCTCATGTACTGAGTAAGTGTCGAGCCTAACCTCGGCGAAGTAGTGACGAGGCTAGGACACGACAATCATATATACCTGTGCAGATAAATTATATACAAGCAGAAACATAACAACAAAAATCAACAGAATAAACTGGGAAGGGGACATGCTGCGGGGAAATATCAGGTTCTAACAGTAAATCAGTACGGAAGCATCATTAAGGAAACACAATGAACATCATATATAAAGCAACAAGAATAATGAAACGGTAACACATGCACGGCATCACCCTTCGTGCTTTTACTCTCGTCCTCACCATATGAATCAACAAAATCGGCAGGGCATCACCCTTCGTGCATTACCTCACATAATCATTGCACGGCATCACCCTTCGTGCATTATTCCTCACAATATAGGCACGGCATCACCCTTCGTGCATTAACTCTCAAATCATGGCATGGCATCACCCTTCGTGCTTTACACTCTCTCACAATAACATGCACGGCATCACCCTTCGTGCTTTACACTCTTCCTCACCCAAATAACAGAAAAGCAATATGTCCCGGCAAGGGAGTCAACAATATCAACAATAATATCCCGGCAAGGGAATCAACAATATCAACAATAACATCCCGGTAAGAGAATCAACAATATCAACAAGCGTCCCGACAAGGGATTCCGCTATAACCAATCTCGTTTTTACAATCTCTTTACAAAATGGAACTTCAATTTGAATCAATACTCAACAAAAGTCAATAACCAAGAAACTTTCGTAAGCTTTGTTCAACATTAATAATCATCAATTGAGCATGATCGATACATAGTAGAGTCACAACAATCATGGTACAAAACTCACGGGCATGCTTGATACCAACGTATAGATGCTCGTTACCACACCTATACGTCGTACTCGATACAAACACATAGCAAATAGACCACAACTCCTATTCCCTCAAGCTAAGGTTAAGCCAAACACTTACCTCGATTCCACGGACAAATTAAGCCTCTACTACCGCTTTACCTCTCGGTTCCACTTCCAATTTGCTTGTATCTAGCCACAGATTACTTAATGATATCGATAAATGCTAAATAAATCAATTCTAATATATGAAAATAGGTTTCCCAATGTTTTTTCCAAAAAGTCAAAAAAATCGACCCCGGGCCCGCTTGGTCAAAACTCGAAGTTCGAACCAAAACCCGATCACCCATTCCCCCACGAACTCAAATATATAATTTATTTTGAAATCGGACCTTAAATCGAGGTCCAAATCCCCAAAATGTGAAAATCCTAAGTTTTACCCAAAAACACCCAATTTTCCCATGAAAACCCTTGATTTTGAAATGAAATCATGTAAAAAGATGGATTAGATTGAAAGAAATGAGTTAGAAATGACTTACTAATGATTTGGAAGAGTATGTGCCTTTGGAAAATCGCCCAAAGATGTTTTAGGGTTTGAAGAGTTATAAAAATGGTTGAAATCCCGTAAAAATTTCATTTAGCAGGTCTCTGATGTCGCAATTGCGACCAGGGGTTCGCAATTGCGAACCCTGAGAACTTCTGCTAGCTTCGCGAATGCGAAGAAACTATCGCATTTGCGACCATGACCAATCTCTGTCAACTTCGCAATTGCGAAGCAGGGGTCGCATTTGCGATGAAGGGTCTGCCCAGCCTTGGTTCGCAATTGCGACAATTTGGTCGCATTTTCCAAGCCTGACCACTTCGCAAATGCGAAGCCTGATCTCGCAATCAGAGACCTGGGCAAAAATACCAGATACCAGCAATTTTTTCCTAAGTCCAATTTCACTCCGTAGCCCATTCAAAACTCACCCGAGCCCTCGGGGCTCCAAACGAATCATGCACGCAAGTCTAAAAATATCATACGGACTTGCTCGTGCGATCAAATCATCAAAATAACATCAACAACTATGAATTAAACCTCAAATTCATGAAATCACTCAAGAACATTGAAATTTTTATTTTCTCAACAATAGGTCCGTTTTATATCAAACGAACTCCGATTCTTACCAAATTCCACAGATTCAACCAAATTATTTTTCTAAAGTTGTATCAGGTTCCGGAACCAAGATATGGGCCCGATACCATCAAGAAATTACATCAATTCACTTCTAAAAGCCTTTATATTTTCCAGCAAATAATTTTCTTTAAAAATTCTTTTCTCGGGATTGGGACCTCGGAATTCGATTTCGGGCATAAGCCCAAGTCCCATATTTTACTACGGACCCTACGGGACCGTCGGATCACGGGTTCGGATCCGTTTACCAAGAATATTGACCAAAGTCAACTTTAATCAATTTTAAAGGTCAATTTCATTATTTTTCTAAAATTTCACATAAAGCCTTTGCGGAAACGCGCCCGGACTGCGCACGCAAAATCGAGGTGAAAAAATAAGGTTTTCAAGGCCTCGGAACGCAGTTTTGACTTCTAAAATAAGAGATGACCTTTAGGGTCATCACATTTATTGATCAATGTTTTAAGGCTATTTTGGTAAACCAACATTGTATTCATGCTTTTATAATAATATAGATATAGATAGATAGATAGATAGATAGATGTAGATATAGATAGATTATACGAAGTAGAATTTGCGGCCAATAAAAAATTATCACTCTTCGTGAGAAGATCTCTAACTATTTTAAACTTAAAAAATTGAGACACAAATTAGTTGACCAATTAAATTCATTATTAAAATAATTTTTTGAATACTTAAATCTCACTGCACTATAACAAGGAAATTACAATGTGCTTGAGAATAGGAGGGAAAAATTACTTCTATTAAAAACACCACAGTACAGCCCTCTAATGTATTAACTCCTCAGGATTGTTTCTCATTAACCAAACCATTACAAGATCATGAAATTATTACTGCAATCCATTCATTTAAACCATTAAAAGCACCTGGACCAGACGGTCTTCACCCGCTCTTTTATCATAAAAATTGGGATACCATAGGTAGCTCTGTCAAGTTTTTTTGTCATAAAACTTTCCTAGATTATCAAATTAATCCTACTATTAATACTACTTACATCTGCCTAATTCCCAAGAATAAGATGCTGCTACAATATCTCAATATCGAACTATCAGTCTTTGTAAATACGTAAATAGACTAAAACCTATTATGGAACACATTATCCATCCAACTCAATCTAGTTTCCAAAAGAACAAAAGAGCAGCTGATAATGCTCTTATTGTCCAGGAAATTATTAAAAAATTCCAACAAATGAAGGGCAACAACTTAAATTGGATCTTGAAAAGGCTTTTGACAAACTAGAATGATCGTTCATACATAACTCCTTAATAACCTTAAATTTCCCTCCAAATATCATTAAATTAATTATGTCTTCTATAACAACTACAACCACTTCAATTTTAATTAAAACCCTACGGAATATTTCACACCTACCCGAGGCATAAGACAGGGGGACCCATTATCACCATATCTGTTTATCCTTTGCCTAGAAATGCTTTCGCGTAAAATAAATAAGGAAGTGGATTACCATACTTGGTTACCACTATCTTTGGCTAACAAAGGGCCTCAACTATCTCATTTATTTTTTGCTGACGATATTATTCTCAGCAAAAATAACACCCACTACTTGTCAATCAATTATTCGTACTCTAGATCATTTCACATATCATTCTGGACAAACTATTAACTTTGACAAGTCAAAAATATTTTTCTCAAAAAACTGCATAACTCCTACAAGAACCTCCGTACTACAACTTTTTCACATGAATGAGGGGAAAAGTTTTGGTAAATATCTAGGATTCCCTATTTTCATAAAGCAACCTACAAAAAGGGATTATCAGTTCTTAATTGACAACTTCAAAAATAAACTGGCAGGAAGGACAACTTTAATTCGTTCCACTTTAAACCACCTTCCTAATCATCTTATGCAATACATTAAAATTCCTAATTATATATTATCCCACCTCAATCGCTACCAACGAAATTTTCTATGGGGTACACCCCCTCAAAAGAAAAAATTACATCTCATTAAATGGAGCACAATTACTCAACCAATATATCAAGGGGGTTTAGGAATCCAAAGCCTAGCAACCAAGAACCGAGCCTTACATGCAAGTCTTGCCTGGAGGCTGTTTCAAAACCCACACCAACTATGGGCACAAGTGCTCCTACACAAGTATTTACGACCATCACATTTAATTAAAACTAATGTATCCTCTACTTGGCGTAATATCATGAAAGGATGGTCTCACTGTCGTTTAGGCTATAAATGGAATATTACAAACGGACAACATGTCAAATTCTGGTCTGATCTTTGGATCAAGCCCAATTTAATAATTGGTAACTGCATAACGAGACCTCTCCCACGCCATGAGGAAAAAAACCTTCTCTCTAACTACTATTACCATCACAGGTGGCATTTGAAAAATTACCATTCATTATCCCAGATCAATTTCAATCAACTATCATAAATATATACTTGCCTTTCTCATCCATAACACATGATCAAATATACTGGGCTCATACACAAAATGGTCAATTCTCGGTTAAATCTGTTTACAACTCTCTCATCAATAACTCAACCTCACAATATTCCTACAAGTGGATTTGGAAACTTTTCATTCCTCCAAAAATATCCTTCTTCCTCTGGTTACTTTGCCATAACAGACTACCAAGAGCTGTGTATCTTACAAATTTAGGAATCCTAAATTCACCTACATGCCAGCAATGTCATATGGCCCCTGAAAATATAATTCATCTCTTTTTCGAATGCTCTCACGCAACTCAACTATGGGCTGACCTTCATCACTCTTTTCCCAGTCCTAATTCCACTACACCCCTAACCTCTAACATCCATTGGTTGTACCAATTTATACATATACCATTACCATGTACTCCCATCAAATTCCATCTACAACTTTTATACCATTTGCACTATGGCACCTTTGGATTATAATGATTAAGAACACTTTCGACCATAAACGAATTCCTTTAGATATTCCCTTGATACTAAATATGGCAGCAGAATATCACTTTCTCACAACCCCAAAATTAACACATAAAAGTGTAACCCTCTAGACATAAAATGGCATCCTCCAACAGCTTATAATTATAAATTAAACATTAATGGCTCTTGCTCATCTACACAACAAAGGTATGGTATTGGAGGCATTTGTCGAAACCATCAAGGCCATTGGATTTTGGGTTTTTCAGGCAAATCAAACCCAGGTACAAGTATTCATACAGAACTTCTTGCACTCCTCATGGGATTAAAACTGGCCGTGCAACAGCATCTCAAACCTATCATCGTCGAAACAGATGCACATGCAATATTAGGTATGTTTAACTCAACTACAATGCAATACACTAACATTATTAATGATTGCAGGTTACTCCTCATACAACTGGATAACCCTCCTATAATATCCATCTACAGAGAACAGATTTGTGTTGCAGATACTTTAGCTAAATATGGATCCACCCATGCACAGGAAGTGCATACTTTTTGCGACGCCACCATCTTTTGCAGAGTCTCCATATCACAACGACTGTAGTGGTATATTACAAAGGAGGCTCGTTCAAGCAATTTCTAGTACTAATAGTTCGTTTAATAGTAGTGTGAACCCTAGTCCTACTAATGCTGTATCTACTTTTAATGTTCAGTCTGCTAATGCTTCCCATACAGGAAGCTTTGTTGTAAACCCTAGCTCAGTATCTACGATGCCACTTATGCATCTACTAAGTTCTCATATATCTGTTTAACTTATCTATAATATAAGTACATCCTTTTGACCAAAAAAAAAAAAAGGAGGGAAAAAAAGAAAAAAACAGAAAACCCACTCCATCTATAGACTCTTCACAAATGAAAAAGATAAAGGGGGCAATCCCTCTTAGTGAGAATTTTAGAGGGATATTAATTAGAAGTTTTATATCTTATCAGGGGCTGAATGGGATTTAACTATAAAACCAAAACCATCAAAGTTTCCAGAGAGCCAACATAAGAACACTTTTGCTGAAGCTCAGAAAAAGGTTACAGCTTTTGGTCAGAGGTAAGTACACATAACCCATTTCATATTTACCATCAATTCTTAATCTTTCCAGTAGAGTAATCAATTTCAAATATCAATTGCCGTTTTCACATACTATTCATGTAGCAACTGAAAAGCGCAATTTAATTTTTCGAATGCATATTTCTTTCAATTTTTCTGGAAATGGAATGAGATGGACCCGAATGGATATTGAACATTCATATAGCTGACACCTACTAGTTTGGATTGAGGCATGAAATTGGAATCTTTTTCATTTTATTTCGTCAATTTTTGGATAACAACTTAGAAGTCAAGTTTCATTCAAATTAGTAAATAATGTAATTGTTTTGACAAAGACAGATATGCTTGCGGGGGGCTTCGGTCTTGTGGTAAGAGCACAACACAACACATGATGTGTGGGTTCGGTTCACATCACAGGTTCTCAAATCCTAATGCAAACAAAAAGCGTGGTTTTTCAATGGAGCAGGGTAGAGAGGCGGGGATAGTAATAAATGCAAGAATATTACTTCTATAACCTCATCGTTTTCCAGAGTTTGGGGTTTAATACCTCAAAGATGATAAATTTTTGGATTGTGTATTAATTAAATGAATATTACCTCTAGATGGTATGATATTAATTCAACTTCCATTGGCAGATAATTTGAAGCTGGTTTTCTCTGCAGCTGTCATCCGTCGGCAGCAGTTCTTGTTAAGGTGTTTGGGAGGGTCCGCTGAGAAAAAGAACTTTAATTATCAAAGTATTAGAATGCAATCTGTAATGAGTAGTGGCCCAAGCTTGGAGGCTGATTCTGTCAGCATTTTGAGATCAATAATTCCAGGTCTTGAATCAGCTAAGCATAAAGGCCAAGCTGGTGAAAATTCTTTCTGATTCCTATTTACTTGTATTGAAATGCCGTTACCTCCATCGATAAGTTTGAATTATTAGAGAATTGTTAGATAATGAATGTAGACATAATCTGAATATAGACATAATCTTATGTAATATACATAGCTAGCATAATTATAGGGATTCATAGCAGATTTATAGGATTTCCTTTTTGATTCTTTCTATAGTTAAGGCTCTATGTACTTGTATATATACTTGTTACTTCTTGAATACAACACAAGAGAGATTTACTTAACATGGTATCAGAGCCGAGCTTGTAGCTCGCCGGAATTTGTCCGCTGCCTAGCCGGAGTTTGTCTGCCGCCTTACCGGAATTTGTTCACTGCCACGCCGAAATTTCTGCAAACTTTTGAAGTAACAGTTCACGCGCCACTGATAACTTTCTGGCAGAATTTCGTCGGCAAGCACGTGGAGTCAAATTTTTTGTCCAGCTGATTTCGTTGGCCAAACCTGGTTAGACCATTCCTTTCTGCTTCCTTTCTTTGACTAGTTGTCTGATTTGGTAAGTGCTGTTGTTTGGAGAGTTTCCTCTTGGATCAGACTACTTCTCTGATTTGTTGGAGCATATTTTTGGGTCTGATTAGTTATCTGAGTAATTGACTGGTGAGAAGCTTGCATAATAGATTGTTGATTTCGTATCTACCAGGATCTGTTTGAGTATCTTTTAGCTTCGGGGACCTCTGTTAGTTTAATAAATTTGTTATTGAAAGAAAAAAAATTATGGTAAAGAATGATAATGCAACAACTCCTAGTCCAACAATCTTGGTTTCGGATGAGTTTCTAAAATTCCTTCAATATCATAAATCAGTTAAGGAATCTTCTTCAGTTACTGCCTTTGCTGGGTCAGATAAAACATGTCTTATCACCTCTTCCAATAAATGGGTGATCGATTCTGGTGCTACAAATCACATGACAGGTAATCCAAATATTTTTTCTAGCTTTCGCTCACATAAAGCACCCTCTCCGGTTACTGTAGCTGATGGACCAACTTGTAGCAGTGTTGGATCTGGGATTGTTAAACCAACTTCCTCTATTACCCTGTCATCTGTATTAAGTCTACCAAACTTGGCCTTTAACTTGATTTCTGTTAGTAAAATTACCAAAGACCTTAATTGTTGTGTTGCATTCTTTCCCGATCATTGTTTGTTTTTAGATCTTAAGACGATGCAGGTTATTGGTAAAGGATATATATCTGGTGATCTCTACATTCTTGATGAATGGGAGCCACAGTCTGTTGCATGCTCTAGTATCGTGTCTCCTTTTGAAGCACATTGTCGACTTGGACATCCCTCTTTGCCTTTGTTAAAGAAGCTCTGTCCTCAGTTTCAGAATATTTCATCATTGGATTGTGAGTCATGTCGATTTGCAGAACACCATCGCATCTCGTTAAGTCCAAGGGTTAATAAGCGAGCTGAGTCAGCTTTTGAGTTGGTCCATTCTGATGTTTGGGGACCATGTCCGGTTGTTTCTAAAACTGGGCATAAGTATTTTGTCACTTTTATAGATGATTTTTCTCGAATGACTTGGATTTACTTTATGAAGAGCCGCTCTGAAGTGTTTACTCATTTTTCTGCCTTTTGTGCTGAAGTCAAAACTCAATTCAATGCTTCAGTACGTACTCTAAGGAGTGATAACGCTAAAGAATACATGTCAGAGTTATTTCAGTCCTACATGAGATAACATGGTATATTACATCAGTCTTCATGTGTTGATACACCCTCTCAAAATGGAGTTGCTGAGAGGAAGAATAGGCATCTACTTGAGACAGCTCGAGCACTTTTGTTCCAAATGAAGGTTCCTAAACAGTTCTGGGCTGATGCGGTTTCTACGGCTTGTTTTCTGATTAATCACATGCCATCTAGTGTACTCGATGGTAATGTGCCTTATAGTGTTCTTTTTCCGAATAAGTCATTATTTCCGGTGGAACCTAAGGTGTTTGGAAGCACATGTTATGTTCGAGATGTTCGACCATCTCTTACCAAGTTGGATCCCAAGGCTGTGAAGTGTGTTTTCCTGGGCTATTCTCGCCTTCAGAAGAGGTATCGATGTTATTCTACTGAGCTTGGCAAATATTTAGTGCCAACTGATGTGGTATTTTCAGAGACTACACCATTCTTCTATGCACCTCCCATTTCTACAAGCCAGGGGGAAGAAGATGAGTGGCTAGTATATCAGGTTACCCGTACTTTGACAGAACAATCAGATGATACTCTTCGATCTCCCAGTTCTTCTATTGAGCACTAATCGACTATTATGCCTTCAGTACCTGCTCCAACAAGACCTCCAATTGTTCAAGTTTATTCGCGGAGGCGAGAGACAAATGATACATGTCCCGCACCAGTTCCTGCATCATCTGATTCTTCTTTGCCTGATCCTCCAGATAACCTTGATCTTCCTATTGCTCTTCGCAAAGGTACACGTACTTGCAAATCGACATATTCTGTTGCTAACTTTGTTTCCTATGACCACTTATCCTCTACGTCTAGATCTATGATTGCTTCTCTAGACTCCATCTTCGTACCCAAACAGTGAAGGAGGCTTTGAATCATCCCAGATGGTCTGATGCAATGCTTGAGGAATACATGCTTTAGAGGACAACCACACATGGGATTTGGTAGATTTACCAACGGGAAAGAAACCAGTGGGATGCAAGTGGGTCTTTACAGTTAAAGTTAATCCAGATGGTTCTGTAGCAAGACTTAAGGCCAGACTTGTGGCGAAAGGGTATGATCAGACTTATGGGGTGGATTATTCTGACACCTTCTCCCTGGTTGCCAAACTCACTTCTGTCTGCTTATTTATTTCTCTAGCTGCGTCCGAGAATTGGCCTTTACATCAGTTGGATATCAAGAATGCGTTCCTTCATGGTGATCTTAAGGAGAAAGTGTAGATGGAGCAACCACCCGGTTTTGTTGCTCAGGGGGATATGGGGAAGTCTGTCATTTGAAGAAGTCCTTGTATGGCTTGAAGCATAGTCCACGAGCTTGGTTTGGCAAGTTCAGTGAGGTAGTTCAGGAGTTTGGGTTGAAAATGAGTAAGTGCGATCACTCAGTCTTCTATCGGAAATCAGTAGCTGGCACTATTCTCCTCGTTGTATATGTTGATGATATTGTTATCACCGGAAGTGACTATGCTGGGATTTCTTCCCTCAAGTCTTTTCTGCATACTAGGTTTCATACAAAGGACTTGGGCCAGTTGAAATACTTTTTGGGAGTAGAAGTAAATAGAAGCAAGAAGGGAATTCTTTTGTCTCAGAGAAAGTACATTCTTGACTTGCTTGCAGAAACTGGAAAGTTGGCAGCTAAACCGTGCAGTACTCCAATGGTTCCTAATGTGCATCTTATGAAAGATGATGGTGATCCTTTTGACGATTCAGAGAGATACAGGAGGTTAGTTGGGAAATTAAACTACCTTACTGTGACTCGTCCAGATATTGCTTTTGCAGTAAGTGTTGTTAGCCAGTTCATGTCTGCACCAACGGTCAAACATTGGGCAGCTTTGGAACAGATTTTGTGTTACTTGAAAGGAGCTCCTGGACTTGGCATATTATATAGCAATCACAATCATACTCGTATTGAGTGTTTTGCAGATGCTGACTGGGCTGGATCGAAAATTGATAGAAGATCTACTACAGGTTATTGTGTCTTTGTTGGAGGAAACTTGGTATCATGGAGGAGTAAGAAGCAAAGTGTTGTATCTCGATCTAGTGCAGAATCCGAGTATAGAGCTATGTCACAGTCTACATGTGAGATTATGTGGATACATCATCTGTTGACTGAAATTGGGTTAGACCATCCAATACCAGCAAAACTCTGGTGTGACAATCAAGCTGCCCTCCATATTGCGTCAAATCCGGTGTATCATGAAAGAACTAAGCATATTGAGGTTGACTGCCATTTTATTCGTGAGAAGATTCAGGAGAACTTGATCTCCACTAGCTACGTGAAGACAGGAGAGCAACCGGCTGATTTGTTCACAAAGGCGTTGAATGGAATTCGAGTTGAGTACCTTTGTAACAAGCTGGGCATGATCAATATCTATGCTCCAGCTTGAGGGGGAGTGTTAGATAATGAATGTAGACATAATCTGAATATAGACATAATCTTATGTAATATACATAGCTAGCATAATTATAGGGATTCACAGCAGATTTATAGGATTTACTTTTTGATTCTTTCCATAGTTAAGGCTCTATGTACTTGTATATATACTTGTTACTTCTTGAATACAACACAAGAGAGATTTCTCTATTGTCTCTATACTTTACAAGAATAAACAGTTTTATTTATTTAATTAAGTCTTTACATGCACCCTTATTTTAGTTGGGGTCTTGGGGGAGTAACCATTTTAATCAGGACTTAAAAAGGGGAAGAAGTTGCTCGAGATTCTGTATCCAGAAATTTGAGTTTCTATTTCTCTCCAGTATTTTGATGCTATTGAACTTTGCTGAAAGATTTTTATGCTGAATAATACAATTAATCAAGTCCTTTATAGATTCTGGTCTCAAGTCTCAATTAGTTTGTGTGTTCTTTATTTACGCTATATGATGAATTTCATCCAATCTCAAATATCTGATTTTGGTCTCAGCTTGAGGCAAGTTATACCAAATTGCATCTGGTCTTGTGATGAAATTAAAGTCTTTGCCTCCACTTTACAACTGGAGGTTTGAGGCAATCCCTTGGGCCTTCAGTTGTACCCTTCACGCCTCAGTTCCTTTCTAGAAGTAAGAAAATAACGTTTGATCTCAACTAGTATTATAACAATTTTTTTATGGCAGAAACTTTATTGAGTTTTAAAAAAAAAAAAATTTATAGCATAAGTTTTGGCACATAAATATCTATCTATTTATCAGGCAAATTTCATTGATGATTGTCATTTTAACAGATCTTTGTTTATCAAGATGTACTATTCTCCCTCCCCCCCAAACTATCTCTAGAGATCAAGAAGGGTGTGAACTTTATATTTAGTACACCTTTATAATTTTTTGAATCTTGATGTTTGGAAAATCCAGAAAAGATAAGATTAACAGAAAATCATACGACTAATGCAGTGCCCATCAGAGGTGAACTGCGTTGCTTATGTTTTTCTGTTTTATGTGCCTGGAAACCTTCTGAGCAATAACATTTCTAACAGAAAAGAAGTAATGATTTGACCATTGAGCTTGACAATTTTTTTAGCATTTCTGCCTATGATGATATTCCCTTTATGGTACTTCTTGTTGTTAATTTCTGAGCTCTATTTCCCAATCAGGGAAGATAGCTGTTGTTGGTGGCTGCCGAGAATACACTGGTGCACCATACTTCTCTGCAATTTCAGCCTTAAAGATTGTTAGTTAAACCATCCTTTTCAGTATTGAATTATTTAATTTTACTACAATTTAATTATGCAATAATAGCTGAGACCTTTTTGGCATGGGTATTGGCCTGTTCTCTCAGGGTGCAGATTTATCCCATGTATTCTGTACCAAGGATGCTGCTCCTGTTATAAAAAGCTACAGTCCTGAGTTAATTGTGCACCCTATTCTAGAAGAGTCCTACAGTATTAGGTGAGTCTTTGTTATGAAATTCAACTTAACTTTTAAGAGCACATTCTTAGTGTGTTTCTTTGGTTTCCGTCACTGAAGCATCATAAATTTAATTTTGAGGGTGCTGACTTTGACCAAAGGATTCTTCCAGGGACGAGGAGAAAAGTTCAATAGCAGCTAAAGTGATTGCTGAGGTTGAGAAGTGGATGGAGAGGTTTGATTGTCTTGTTGTTGGTCCAGGCCTTGGAAGGGATCCGTTTCTCCTGGTGTGCTCTTTTTACTCAAGCCCTTCCGTCCTTACACCTGATGTTTGTCTGTTCCTAGTATTCAGTTGCCACAAGTGCTTTGTTTTAATCACTCATGCAAAGAGATCACTTCTTCTTCCCCTAATTTTGGGAGGGTTTAGATTTGATTAAATGCTTATTTGCTGTAAAATGCTGACCCAAACATCATGATCTCGAATATGCTTAATCCTTATCCTCCTCTTGCATCTCTGTCCTTTCTGCTGCATATAAGGCTCACTATCTTTATTTTTCCATGTATAGAAAATCTAGTAAAGTTCATCATTGAACTGTGCCATCTTTGTGTTTATCTAGCTAAAGGCAAATATTTGGTGATACTTTCATTGTAGGGGATTCTGGTCTTCTGTGCATGAGGAAAAATTGACTTCTTGGTGTCTATTGTCACATTTCCTTAATTCCTAGCCTTTTCTTTAGCTGATATGGATAACTATTCCTTGAAAAAGCAAATGCATGTCTTCTGTGAAATATCGATCTGGTTTGTTTCAATTATTCATTCGCATTGAAGAAATATTACTGCAAGGTAAATATTGAGGGTAAAATATTGAAAGTCTGTGTAACTTTGTGGGTCAGGGATGTAAAGGATAGAGTGCATGATCCTGAAAAGTTTGAAACTTGGAAACATACAAGATATATTAGTTTTATGTAATATGTCCAGAAAGAAAGATGATTAGCATTGAACATGAGAGTGGAGCTACTATATAAAGCCTCAGAATTCGTTTGGTTCTTGTGGACAGAACATGCTTGTGATCTAAATTCATCTCATTTTTCCCGAGCATACTTGATTCAGTTTTAAGAGCAAACTTACCACTTTTAATCTTTTATGCTGCCAAGAAAAATTGGGCCACCTAAGCATGATGCCATTAATGCTACCAGGAAGTATCATTCCACAATTATCTTGCATTTTCTTGAAATTTATGTGCAGATAATTTCTCTCTTCTCCTCTTTTTAAGCTTTCACTTTTTGTGGGTTCTTTTGGTACACTTGGATTTTGATTGCATGTTTATTCTTCCAGGACTGTGTAAGTAATATCATGAAGCATGCGAGAGAGTGCAATGTCCCAATGGTTATAGATGGGGTATGTGATGGCATTATTATATTGCAAGCCAATTGTCTAATATTCCTTATGGCGTTTATCTCTTGATATGCCATTGGTGGTCTTCTGTGTTTTATCAGGATGGGCTTTTTCTTGTGACTAATTGTCTTGATCTGGTTAGTGGCTATCCCTTAGCAGTCCTGACTCCAAATGTAAATGAGTATAAACGGCTTGTTCAGAAAGTATTAAACTCTGAGGTAAATGACCAAAATGGAACCGATCAGTTGCTGTCTCTTGCAAAAGGGTGAGTCTTTTAATCCATATCTCATCTTTGCCTGCTGTTTGTCCTTTTAAATTTGTTACTGACAATGATTGATAGACGTCCAAAGTTATGTGATCTTAAAGAACAGTCTGCCAATTTTTCTTTTTTCTTCAAAACCATGGTGATACATTGAAAACTTAATATGTCAAGACCTACATTATGCCTTACAAAACATCAACTCTTTAGAGTGCCAAAAGATAACATTATATGTTTAATAGGTCCTACAAAGATTTTCCCCTCCCTTGGGGAAGAAATGAATTAAGCACCTCCTAGTAACTTTGTTTCAAGTTGGTGTATATAATCCAGAAATTTATGTTATATAACTCTGGGTTTTGTTCACAAGGGTATGGCTGAGTGGTTCAGAAATAAAGAGTAACAACTCAGAGATCCCAGGTTCAAATCCCAACTACAGCATTTAGGATGAGCCCATCTGTTTCTGTCAGATGGCAGGTTTTAAAAAGAAATTGTGCTGTGGGTTTTAGCTGGATGTCCAGTGGATTAGTCTAGCTACGCGCAAGTCGGTCCGGAATACCATTATCCCAAAAAGGAAAAAAGAACACCGGGTTATAGAAACTTGAGATTTTTCTTATAAAAAAGAAAGTCTTTGATATTCTTATGTGAGTTGTTTGTTGACTTTGCAATGTTTAACAGACTATAGTACGGTTATTTAAAAAAAACTGTAGTGGAGTCTCAAAATTAAAGCCATCCGGTATAATGGTTTCGATCTAGTGGTAAGAGTGCAACACGTGATATGTTGGTTAAGCGCAAGTCACGGGTTTGAACCCTACCACAAACAAAAGTCTGGTATTTAAGCGAATAAGGATAGAGGGGTAGGCCCATTATCCACCGAGTTTCGAATCGTGCACCAAGCATCATGGTTAAGAGGCTCGCAACCACTATAGTATTTTCCTCTGGTTTGGACCCAATTTATGAGGATGTACATATATGGCCAGTTTATAGCTGTCAATGTTCATCTCATTGTATTTATTACTTCTATTAGTGGTGTAATAGGTAAAATATCCTTTTGATCAGGATTGGCGGTGTTACAGTCCTGCGGAAAGGAAAATCTGACTTTATCAGTGATGGTAAAACAGGTAATACTTTTGCTTTGTCAATTGCCCTTGTACAGATAACTCAATCATTTAGATTCCGTAGATCAGTAATTTACTGGTGGATGAACAAGGCTTTTGTGCTTCAGGCATGAGTTCCACCTGCATACTTTCGTGATGCACAAAAAGTTGGGACTCCTGCTCTCCTTAGGAGCATATCTAAGTCTATTTTGTTACTTAACTTAGTTATGAGACTTTATAACCTAATATGAGAATAATGACCACGAAGGACATAGATTTTTATGGGGACTTTCAAGTTGTAAATCTGAATCTTTTTTATGGTAGTAACGGCTTGTACATGCTAACAAATTGATTCTCAGTAATGTAAACATGTTCTTTTAGAGTTTCAGTAGTATTAGATATTTCTTTTTTATTTTGATTTGGAATGATGCATCAGATAAGAAACAGCTGAAGTTTTTCCATTACTTGCTAAAGTGACTTAGATTCTAGGGGTTAACTTTAAGGTTGGGATACATGGTTAGGCCCCAGTTCCTCTTCTAGGAGACGTATCTTAGAGTACTTGTGCTCAAGAGGCAACCTTTTCAATTTAGCCTAAGCGTGCTCTTTGGAAAAAAGAAGTGATGACAGCGGGAGGCAAGGAAATTCAGAGAAGAAAATGAACTCAGGAACCAATATAAGTTTCAGGGATGATGGATGGTGTTTAATTAAATTATTATGAGAAAATCCTCTGAAAGTTCCTTCAGTAGTGGTTTGAGTTTTGGGTGTTACCTATCTATTATTCTGCTTCTAGTGCTTCCGGCTTTGATGAATATTTGCAACACCACATTTCCATATGAAGGAAGATGCATCTTGTATTTTGCTCTATACCTATTTGGTGGGTCATTTTCTGCACTTTGCAGTACCAGTTTTGTTTAAGGAGGATGCTGCACCATTTACTGTAATTTATTTTATAAGGAATTCATGGGCAAGACAGACATTTTAGAGTTCCGAGTAGTAAAAAGGATACTGGCTACATTTTCACCATTAATATATATTCCATTTTATATCGAGTTCGACTGAATGGCTATAGTTGATGTATTGCATGTATAAATTGTGGCTCTAAATACGTTGAATACTTAGGTGCATCCTTCAAGTCGTAAGTTACAATTGAAAAAGATGTAAACATCAACAGGTGTTGTCTAAGGACTAATACTGTCTCAATGATATACTCCTTAAATGATGAGTTCAAGAGGAGCAAAGTTTATTGTAATGAGTACATCAAATAATTTTGGAAGTCATGAGCTAACTAGTGATATGGGATATGCAGCTTGTGCAGTGAGTATTTATGGTTCTCCGCGGCGCTGTGGTGGGCAGGGTGACATACTGTCAGGAAGGTAATTACATTTTCTACCATACATATGGTTA
The DNA here is from genome assembly GCF_001879085.1 of Nicotiana attenuata. Lineage (NCBI taxonomy): Eukaryota > Viridiplantae > Streptophyta > Magnoliopsida > Solanales > Solanaceae > Nicotiana > Nicotiana attenuata. Next base: position 109,814 of record NW_017670612.1, read on the forward strand.
CCATTTTCAGTATTGTTTAATTAGTTGTAACATGTTACTACCTTATTTTTGTTGTTTGTGTATAAAAATTGAAATCACTACAGATTTTCATTAGTAAAATGCAAGTTCACAGTTCTGATTAACTATAACTTGCATCCCCTGTTTACTCTCTCCTATACAACTCTGTTACTGAATCTTGACACGTACGTAAATCTGCAGTGTTGCAGTGTTCCTATCCTGGGCCCGCGAATGTGCGGCTAAAGGGGAGGTAAGCATGAACCCAACCATATTAGGATGTGTCGCCGGATCTGCTTTACTGAGGAGAGCAGCATCTTCGGCATTTGAGAGTAAGAAAAGGTCTACGCTCACTGGTGATATCATCGAGTGTTTGGGAAGAAGGTAGGTGTTTCTTGCATCTTTTACTTACTGTTGAGAACAATCAACTATTAACTTGCATTTCTCTCTTCTCAGTGTACAGGAAATATGTCCAGTCTAATTGGAACTTATTGGGAGCACGACACTTCTACTCCAAACTTGAAGAAGCAGTTCTGTGGTAAAGGGCAAAGGGGAAACAAAGAAGGAAAAATAATGGAAAGTAGGGAAACTCGTCCCGTTTGTTGATGCTAATAAGACTGAGGTGTGTGAATATAGCTACTCCTTTTTGCAGTTGTAACGTCCGATCCCTGTTTCCCTGATCCTGTAGCTTTTAGTCTCATGCCTATGCTCAGTGGTAAACATTTCGTGTTACTAATCATAAGCTTTAGTTTTTTGGGCATGGGATTTAAGTTTTACATTGCAGTGTAAGTTCTTTTACATTTCAGTATATTTTACTAGCTCTAACAGGTTATCCATCTTCGATTCTATGTTACTAACTCATGTTTAATATTGGATCCTTTTCTTTTGTTGAAGAGGGAAAGGGATACCCATGCTTTACCTTATAAGTAGCAAAACCAATTGTCATACCATTAAATAAATGATGTTAGTGGACACAAATGTAAACAATTTCTTCTCTACTACACTGGGATATTACGGAATGAAAGGGAAAAGGGGGACGATGAGAATTGAACCCACTACATCATTGAACGTTTACCCCCCTTTTCTGGTTCCTAGAGAAAAATAAGAGGGAAAGGTAAAATTTATCCACACTCAATTTTTAAATCCAAAGTAATGAATCAAAATGTGGTACTACCTATTAATTTATCATAGTTAGCTGAAGAAAGTTACACATAAAACTTGTCATGTTGTGATACAAACACTGGGGGTGGGGGGCTGTTTTTCCTGGAGAAGGTTGTCCCAGTCCTTGCCATATTTCTCCATTGTTTTCTTTTCCTTTAAACAGTTTTGGTTTTCTTCTTTGCTGAGAGTATTTCTGGGTTACCAGGATTGCCACTCAGAACATTCTTTTCACCACATCTGAGAAACCTACCACACAAAAAAAGGCATATTTTATTCAAACCGCTTTAGATATTTGATATTCTCTACTTCTCTAAACCCTTTACTATCTGGTTATCTTTGCTTCTAAAAATAGTTAAGGAAATCCAACCAAATATATATAAGAGAACAACAAGAGCTGCTATTGCACTTTACCCCAGACAACTCGATTTGCAACAGAAGTTGATACAAGTTTGTTCCGTTATTGAAGAATTAACCTAAATAGCTATCTACTTGAACGCTTAAACTAAAAAGATGCATAATATATGTATAGTCTGTAACATGTGTATAATTTGTGTGTAATCTATGTATACTGCTAGAAAAAGTAAATAAAAATTCGGCTGGATATTTGTGTTAAGATTCCGTTATTGAAGATTTTCAGCATAATGTCGTTGCCCTTGACTTGCTCTAGTCGCCCTATACATAACTTGTTAGCTTTGGAGACTCATACATACATTGTCCACGAGCATGCACCAACTTTCGAACTAGCATGCTAGAACGAAAAGAGACCCCTGGCTAAAGGAGGAGGTAAAAAGAAACTATTTGTACATGCAAAATATCTGGGTGCTTAAGACCCAAAGTCGAGAAAGAAATAGTCCAGATCGTATACTAAAGTCCCTTGCACAAGACGGTGCTCTTTCACTTCAAGTAGTGAAATCCCATTTCTGGGAGAAGCTATTGCGTCCAAGTCATTCAAAAGCAGCAAACCTCTGGTATTTAAGTAGTTAGGGAGTTTGAACCCTTTGAAATCATAGAAAAGCCTTTCCCAACTAGCCTCCCGAAAGATCAACTAGTTCAAAGGGGTTAATTAATCTTTATTAGGGGGTCTTGGTTAGTTGGTTGACCCACTGTAGTTTCAAATGTTACAGCAGGCATCGATCAGTTTTGTGATATGAACTGACACGAAGAAGGGTAGGTAGTGGAAATGCAAAAGGAAAAAAAAAACAACAAAAAATCTGGACCCAGCACAGAGCATGTTGTTAGACAAAAATCCATTGACTTGACTTTTGCAAGCGAGCTAAAATTCCATTCGACGTAATGTAGCAGGATCCAACATTGCACCATTTCCCATTTTCATTGGGATTCAGATTTTTTGAGAAAAAGTTTCCTTCATGAAACATCATGGTTGGGTCGATCAAACCAGATCTTAAGTGAATAAAAAATGTAAATACTTGGGATACATTTACATCATCTATTACTAATAGTGATAATTAAATGTAAAGTAATGGCTCTTCCTGATAATCATATATACAATCGTTGGATTATTACGTTCTCAAGCAAATGTTTGAAGTTGAGACCAGCTGCGCTACACTAGCGTCAAAACACGAGAAGGTACCAAAAAAGAACGAAATGGAATTGAGTCTTCCTCGAATTTGAAAACTTTAGCAAATTAAGTGGGTTTGGACATAAGAATTATGAAATTCCAGAAAAAATGATTTTTTTTTTCAAGTTGAAAATGAAATTTAAAAATTAGATTTGTATTTGGACATGATGTAATTTGGAGCTTTTTTTGAAAGGATTGCAGAACAAACAAAAGGAAACCAATATCTTATCATCGCCATTTGATCAGTCAACCATTCCTCGTCTCATAATCATAAGATTAAAACCTAGTGATTATAATAGCTCTACTAATCCCTTTTTATTAGTTAAATTTATGAAATCAGCACTAGTTAAACACAGACAACGGCTTTGCTCTCATCTCCCAAGGAGCAGCATTTGAATGGAGGACTTGAGCCACAAAGTTGCCATCAAAGAGAGGCAGAAAGATAGATATGCACATAAGCAACCTAAACCCAGGTTTTACTTTATAATTCACAAAAGATTACCACTCAAAACATACTTGTTCATAAACTAAAAAACATCAAGCTCACTGTATGAAGTTTAAGCTAACACGGAACACTCAGACTTTCAACAACTGTTGCTTCATGTCTATATATTAAAGAGTTCAAAGTATGCAGACTGCTATCACTGTGATGTGTTCTCCAGTACTTTGCTACTCGGACTACTCCCTGCTACTAAGCCCTGGCTTCTGCAGATGGGCATTAAAATTAGGGATCAGTAATATTTAACAGATGTAATTAATCGCGTAAACAGTAATGGAAATACAGAAGGTTGACTACTAATGACACCTCAGACTTCTTCTTAAATAAGTTTTGACATTGCAGTAATTTTCCTTTCAAAACCTCCAAATAGTAGTTAAAACTTGATTGGGAGGCCCCAAAAGAAAAGCAAAGATTCAATTTCCACTCCCTTCCTTGGAACCATAAACATACATTTACAGGCTGACCGAACAGACGAAGCATGGAATATACGATAAGATAAAAGAAAATTAGAAGTAGGTAAGGAAGAGCAAAGCATCAATCAAAAAGAAAGAATAAATGACAGAGGGTAACTTTAGCGATGAAATATGTTGTAGTGCTTACACTGTGACCTAAAGCTTTGAGCTGCTTAAGAATCTGAGGGTGGTTGTTGTTGCTGGGGCCAAATTGGCTGAGCCATATATGGACGGGGCTGCTGAGCATAAAGAGCTTGATCAACAGGCTTTCCCATGTACATCCCTGAAGCTCCAACCGGAGGAGCAGACTGCGGTGGCATGCCGTAATAGAATGGCAGACCCTCAGTCGGGCCTCCAACAGGAAGGGTTCCTCTAGGAATTGATGCAAGCACCTCATCTTTCAAGTCCTCCCTTGGTACAATGTCAACTAAGAAATCAAATATGTCGGTCCTTGTTATGGCTGCTGCGATATCATTTTTCTGCAGTGTCCTCCTTTTGTTCTCCTCAGTGTGGTTCCATGCACGCAGTGTCAACTCAAGTATGAACATCTCACAGGCACGAGCAAATACAACTGGTGCTTCTGCAGAAATCATCCTAACATCTTCGTCTGCTTTCATGATTTTCTTGATCCTTGCCAACGGCAGGCTATGATTCTTGAAATCAGTAACATGCTCGATTTCTTGATATTGATTTGCCCAGAAAGTTTGGAGTTGCTGCTGCAACTGTTGCTGCTGCTGCTGATGAATGTGCTGATAAGCGAGCTGATGTTGTGCCATCTGGGCTGAGGAAGCAGAAAGACCAGCTGTTTGAGGAGATTGAATTGCACCAGCTGAAACTGCAGGAGATGGCCCTGCCATTTGGTTAGCTTGGTATGGAGCACCATATATTGGAGCTGAGCTAGTAACGACTCCAATACCTGGAGGCTGTCCATTTCCATGATGATCCATTTTGAGCAAGTGGCCCTTTTTCGGGAGAATTCAAGGCTACCTTAGGCTGTGAGTAAGGTAGAAACAAGTAACAATTTTAGATCCTAAATATCGTCTTTACAGGTATCGTAAAGTGTATAAAGAAATCAAAAGAAAAACCAGTCATTCCATTTAATCACGTTGATGGAAGCCCCGACTTATGAAGGATTAGAGGAGAAATTGAGCTCACAAGTGACAATACATAATGAGACCATAATAATAGTATCAACCTTCTTTCGGAGGCTTCAGATTTCAGAGGACATGGCCCTCGATAGGAAGCTGTGGACTGTCGAGTATTAGGGTTGTAGGTTAGGAGTAGTTGAGTCTTTCCTTGGTTCGTATCTTTGTGAGGCTAGTTTGGTAGGGTTTTTGTCCGAGACAATTAGTGGCAATGTTGTGTCTTACTACTCTTTCGTTCTTCATAGGGCTGAGTCTATTTACTGGCTAGCGCTTTTGCTTTGCACCTATTTTCTGGTTTTCATGATGTTATTTTTTCTTATGGTATTTGTTGGTGGTACTGATATTGTCTCTTTTTGTCTTTTTGAGCTGAGGGTCTTTTGGAAACAGCCTCTCTACTCCTCGGGGTAGGGATAAGGTCTGCGTACACACTACCCTCCCCAGACCCCACTAGTGGGATTTTACTGGGTTGTTGTTGTTGTTGTTGCTTCTTTAACAACTTGGGGAAATGGGCCTTTATGGACATTTACAATGTTGAAATTAAGGAAGTGTCCTTTTTAGATCTCTTATGCGTAAAAGGAAATCTCCCATGTGTAAATAAAGAGATAGGGTCATAAAACTAAAAACAAGTTTGTAAAACCCCACAAAACCATTTGACCACTTTAACTTCTCACTTGCACCTACCTATTGATTGTGATCGCTTCTTCTATACCTTCTATACTGGGGATATCAATCACATAGAGATAATTAAGCATACATTTATTTGGAAGAAAACTTCAGATGCCTAGTAAAGAAGATGCTATTAATACGGACCATTGAAATTAAAAGATATATGCAGGGTATGCATGGAAAAGTATCTCAACCAAGTCATGGAAAAGTATCTCAACCAAGTAACAGAAGGAAATAAGTCAAATAGTCCCTCTTATCTAAATCTGCAAACTGGTGCGCGGATCCGACAACAAATAATCTGAAGGACATTTAATTCCAGGGCAATAAGAAGGAAATCTAGAGTGTAAAAGAAATGAAGTCATTAAGCTCCATCATGACATTGATCAGATCAATGAAGACAAGATCTTAATAAGAAAAAGATATTAATGAGCATGAGAACATGCTCACCATGCAATAAGTAGCTGACTTTACTGCCCAAGATGGAATAACTGATGATATACAAGAGTTAACAGTTTTATAGAAACTACTGAAAACAACAAACACCACAAGCACTTCACCAGAATTAACAGTCATATCATTTCAAGTTTCTATTTATCCCAGTCTGGTTTGAAGTGAAAAAGGAAACATCTTCCAACTTGGGCACGTGGTGAGCACGCATCAATTGTCACAAAATGTTCATACACTCTGGATAACTAGCTATTTTGTTACTTTCGGCTAATCCAAGTTCCAATTAAATTCCAACAGGAAGTATAACAGACAACACTTTCTTATAATGAACGTGTCTATCATGCATCTGGAAAATGTTTGGACAATTTGAGTAACCCGCAAATTTGTCATTTTCAGGAATTCCATATCCCAATTCTTCTTAATTCAGGAAACGCGTTAATAAATGTCCCACAACCGGAAAACTAGTTATTCTGTTATTATCACAGAATTCAAATACCCACAGGAATAATCCAAAACCTTTGTTGTTTCCCAAGAAAGGAATTAAGTGGGAATAACAAGCACAAAAACATGCTTTCCACGATTGAACAACTCAGACCAATTGAATTTGTTCCACGCATAAAACATTAATCCCAGCACAGTCTTCAAGCATTCACAAGTTCCTGGTGATTCAAATAAGGAAACAGCAACGGAAGCATCTCTATCAAGGCAACTTAACCAACAAAGCTACCATCTTATGCATCTGCTAAAACTTCTGAATTAAAATTTCTGCTCTAAACACCATTAAGAAAAGCTTACATACGTGCACGTGACTATATGTGCCCATCTGTTCAAGAACATGGGACAACACTCAAACCTCAAATCCTCAATCAACAAACAAAGAACCTTATGCGTCTACTAAAACCTCTACATTCAATTCGAGTTCTATTATCACCACAAATCAAAAAGCCACACATGCATGCATATGATTTATGTGTCTATAAGCACAGAACACGACCACCTCATAAAATACTCAAGACTCTAACAAACCGACCAAAAAGAGAACACCCACAACTTATCAGACCACCAATCAACACAAATAGCGAATCTGATATCAACATTCAGTACCTCTCTACTGATTGCAGCTCCAAATTCTTGATTCACCTCACGATCAAATCACCTAACATCAACCAAACAAATCAGCAAACCCAAAATCTTAAAACAAAGTTAAAATAAAAAATCAACCATATATCTCCATTCTAATCAAGTGAAACCACCCAAAGATTATAACCAAATTAAAAAAACAGAACAATGAAAGGCAAAACTCTTGCAAAAATGGAAACATGCATATAGAGAATTGTACTTGAAAAATTGAAACTTCGATTTAAACCAAAAAACTCTCACTAAAAATCAGACATAAATGTCCATCTAATCAAACGAAATTCACCATAAAATCTTTTTTTAAACAAAAAAAAAAAAAAAGAAGCAAAATTCAAGTAAAAAATGGAAACATGCAGCTGGAATATTGAAGCTGAAAGCTTGAATTTCCGATTGATCGAAAAATTCAGCAAATTACCCACTAAAAACCAACCATGAATCTCTAACCAAATTAAAACCACCCAAACAAAAAAAAACCCCAAAAAAGAACAAAACTTTCATGAGGAAAATTGAATGCAAATCGAAAAGAACCACTAAAAATCAGCTACAACTCTCAATTTCAATCAAACACCCACCAAAAAAAGAAGAAGCAGAATTCAAGCTGTATATGTAAGAATATAAACATGTAGATAGTAAAATTGGACCTGAAAGATTGAAACTTTGTGTTGATGAGAGAGAGAGAGGGAGAGTCAGCTAGGGTTCAATCAAAGAGGTAGATGATTGATTCCAAATGCAGCTGAAATGCTGTATTAAATAAGTAGTACTACTACTAAACACTTATTTTTTAATGAATTAATAAATGCTGGTGAACAAAGTTTAGACCATTATGGTTTGTGTAGAGATACATACTTATAATTCTTTTATATGATTTTAAGTTTAAATTTTTTTTGGTAAAGAATATAGGTTTTAGTATCGTCTATTGAAAATAATCTCTCTACTTTTGTAATATAGGGTAAGCTATGTATCCACACTATCCTCCTCACACGCTACCTACTGAATTATTATTGTTTGAATATAAGCCTTCGTGTAAATCTGAATTAATTAAATATTTTAGTAGGAATACAAAAAGATTGTGAAAAAAGATAAAGTTTAGGTACAACTTTTTTGTATACTATATATGTATGTAAGTTACAATCTTTTTGTATACTACTCCCTCCATCCCTTTTTCAATTTAGATAATTCGTTTATCGAGAGTCAAACTGCATGAAGTTTGATCAATATTTTAAAATATATTTTATTATCATATTTATATAAGAAAAATTATAACTTGTAGTACTTTTCGTGTAGTTTTAGTATATCTAAATTTTAATTTTAAAATACTAGATTGAACTAATTTAATTTAAGTTTAAAGTTTAGTCAAATTGACTAGCGAAATGTGTCATCTAAATTGAAATAAAGGGTGTATATAAAAAAAATTAAAGTTTAGGTACAATTTTTTTGTATATGTATGTAAGGTACCACTAAATAAAGCACGAGTGTTGTTTTTTTGGGTCTCTAGCTAGAACTCTCCACGTGCCTCGTCTGTCTAATTAAAATTTGTTGTGCTCATGCTTACGCTAAAAGAGTTTAATAAAAAGAAAAAAGAAAAGAAAACCCTACTTCCTTTTTCTTTTTTGTTTTCCTTTCTAAGAAAAACAAAACCCTACATAATTTTACTAAAACTTTTGTTTTCTTCATGGCAAAGTGACAAAATCTTTTTTGTTTTGTTTGTATTCTGATCTCTTTACCCCCCCCCCCCTCCCCCCCTTCCCCCGTTTTTTTTTTTGGTTTGATCGGTAATTCACACTTGTTTTGATCGAAGTTTAAAAACGAAGAAGAAAAATAGAAGACGTAATTGTCGTTTAACTTCAAGTTCGTTGAATTCCTTTAATCACAATATATTACGACGATCTTTTGCATTTACGACGATCTTTGCATTTATTGACATAAGTTTTTGACATAGACGGTAAATACAAGATTTTTAGGTCATGATCATACAAAGGATAAACCGATAAAGTGAAAAAACTTTGATATTTTGGGCTGTTTGATTCTTTATTCTGCAATCTAATAGTTATAATATTTGGTTTTTTTTCTTTCTAAAATCGTGTTTTTAATAATTAAAAGTTACCAACCAAAAGGGTTAAGGAAATTGAGGCAGATTAATGCATTTCTGGAATAGAGGAACCTTCAATAATAATAATAATAATAACAATAACAATAACAACAACAACAACAACAATAATAATAATAATAATAATAATAATAATAATAATAATAATGTAAAGGGGGCGTATAGTGATACACTTGATATGTTTCCAATTGATAATTGATGTAGCCGTTTTACTTTTCTGTTTGTAGACCATTTGGTTTCCACTAGATATAGCTTTTTGCCAAAAGAGCACTTCATATAGATACTAAATGTCAAATTATCGAGTCAAAGATAAATTAGGTTTTTGTTGTTATAAAGTCATCAAATATTATATTATATCCTAAGAAGTATGGCCGAGGTTCTATCTTTTGTCGGTCATACTCTCACAATAAAATATTTAAAATATTTTAAATAAAAAATCTAAAAGCTAGAGAGTGACGACGGCTGCACTAGTAAAAATGGGATCAATTTATAGAAGCTAAAAATTTTATAATTCACCTTTTAAAATAATAATTGATTGCATAGACATAGTGCACAACTTGCAAACTAAAATAATGATGGTTAAGTGATCTTTTAGAAAGAAAAAAAATCGTTTTATTATGTTACATCGGAACTTCTTTACTCCAACTTTTTCTTCCCTCTCTTCATTTGGTTCCTCTCCTTAGGTTTTTGAAGACAAATTATTGTTTAATTTTTTTGTGAAAAACAAATGCACATCATTTCTACTCCTAGCTTAAATATGCTTTGATTATTTTAATAAGTAAAGTTAGGAATGGGATATAGTAAGTGTGTCACGAGTACATTTTTACAAGACTTTCGCTTCTTTCTAATAACAAAGAGAAAATTACTCTTTCAGAAAGCAAAGCTACAACTCTTCAGTCTAAGCTATCTAGACCCGAACTTAAGACCGACCTAAAAAATTTAGGAAAAAATGTGATGAATTATTTCAAAACCGACTCGAGTTATTTTTTTTAATTAAATTGATTCCGTCTAAGCTTTGAAAAAGGCCCCTTATTGCTCACTAGTATGGACAACTATCATAAGCTTTGCTCCATTGAAAAAGATATGTGTTCATTGTTTGATTTGATTCAATTTCACTTTAAAAGGATATAAATTAGTTATGTCGATTTGCTAAATATACAAACTAAACTAAACCAGTAGAGTCAACTTTTAATTGTATTTTTGTCGAGTTTTTCTAAAAATTCTTGATTTTATTTTCACATGATTACACAAATTCACTTCATTCAATATTTCACTCTATGATAGTCAAAGTCTTTACTTTATAATATAAAAAACAAAAGCTATTCTACTGCACGATATTGGTTTACCACAAAATACTGTCTAATAAGTTGTGTTTTTACATGATATATACATTCATTATGTAAGAGCTCTTATACACGCAAAAGTTGAACGGGTGTAAATTAGCATATACATGATAATGACATTTCAAGTTTGTAACACACGACTTAATTAAGACACCATACAAATGTAAGGTCACAAAACCTGTCTATGTCACAGTAAATGATTGTAGTTCCATAATAACATGCTTGTAATTATCAATTTAATTTACGTGTTTAGCTTAGGCAAAAACGTTCATTTGATCTAATCTATATCTATCTATCTATTTATCTATATCTATCTATCTATCTATACTATATTAAAAGCATCTCCTTCAACATCGATAAATTAGTTGTGTTTGAAAGCTCCTCATTTTTTAGTTGATTTGGATTTGAACTTTCTTCTTTTTCTTTATATATTGTACTTTTTGTAGTGCCATAAACGAAAATTCTTGTACAATTAACTAAGAGCCTGTTTGGACATAAGAAAATTTTCACTTTTTTTTGAAATCAGCGTTTGGTCATAAAATTTTCAATTTTCACTTGAAGATGCATTTTGGAATTTTTCGAAAATTTGAAAAGCTCCAAAAAGTTATTTTTCAAAATTTTACTCAGATCACTCAAAAAACTTCAAAAACAACCCAAAATTATACTCATGTCCAAACAGAACTCTAATTTTCAAATACCATTTTCACTTGAATTTTTTTTTGGAATTTTACAATTTTTATGTCCAAACGCCCACTAAATAACTTAGCTAATTTATTCTAATTCATGCTTCATATCATAAATTATTCAATGTAGTATAATCTCCACTCTACCATGAGGTTTATTGATATATTTTGGTCTATCGACACATTGAACAGATTTGTAGTTGAGATTTATTACCAACAACGGTATAAATATTTTTGCAATATATACCCAACTAAAAATTTATTATTTAAAGATAATTTTTAATATTTGAGAAGGGATTTTCGCATGTATACAAAATCCAGATATTTATATATGACTTTAAAAACAAAAATATAAGTATTGATACTGGGTACATGCGCAATGCGGGTATTCTAAGACTATGAAAGTTCAATGTTACATGAAGGGAAAATAATTAGCGGTCGTCCAAGTGAAGGTTCGTGGCACAGAAGCCACTATTTTAATTTTTGTCATTAAAAAGTTATCCAAATTGAGGTTTGTTGCACAAAAGTCATTATTCTAATTTTTGGTACTTAAAAATCTTTCAACTAAACCCCGATTAACTAAAAAATACACCATGCTAGAATTATATATTTATTTGCACCGAATATGTTACGTGGCATGTTACCGATGACCACTGATGAAATTTCCCCTGAAATAATTTGCAGATGATCATGTATACACGAGTTCAAAATTTTGTAAGTGGTTTATATAAGATATATGACATGAGCATCAGCTTGAATTATCCTTTCATAAAGTTTCAAATGTATGAGTTGTAAAAGCATAAGAGCTATATAGAACTACCTTTGGTCTCTCACGTCTTCCCATCTTTAACTTAACTGTCTCAATTACATTGATCCTAAACTATATCCATCTAAGTATTCTTATCCTTACCTTTTCGTTCGTATGAGTTTCTCAAGGCAAACATGTATATTTACTTGAGTAGTAACACTATAAGATCGATGATCAAGATTTAAACTTAGTAATAGCAGCATGTATTACGTTCTAATTTAGGGATGATCCTATTTTGATTGGGTATTAAGATGAAATGGTATTTTTATTGCATAAGTATAAGAGTTAGAGGTTGAGGTAACTTAACTTTTGATAAATGTTAACTTTTCTTTTTCCAAAAGGAAGTCGAACTCATATAAAAAAAATATATAGAAAAGTTTATTGTCACGACCCGGATTTTCCACCCTCGGGTCTTGATGGCGCCTACTCGTGGAAGCTAGGCAATCCAAGAACCTTTACACACATTAACCTATCTCGTTTTATACATGATTAAACAATTAAATTATCAATGAATAAGCAGTTAAGAGATAGCGAAAAGTAAAATTTAGCGGAAGTCTGAACTAAATATAGAAACAGCATCTAGAAAGCCAATACAAGTCTCTACCCAGCATCTGGTGTCACAACAATACACGGACTGTCTAGGATTACTACAAATAAGAGTTTGAAATAAAGGACATAGTCCGTTTCGAATACAAATGTCAACAGAACATGAAAACTGATAGAAGGGACGCCGGGCCTGCGGACGCCAGCAAGGCTACCTCGGAGTCTCGTGGACTGAAGGTCGGCTCCCTGACTACTGCTGCGCACCGTAAGCTGCTCCGACACCTGGATCTGTGCAAAAGAGCACAGAGTGTAGCATCAGCACAACCGACCCCATGTGTTGATAAGTGCCTAGCCTAACCCCGGCGAAGTAGTGACGAGGCTAGACCAGACTACCACATAAACCTGTGCAGTTATATATATATATATATATATATATATATATATATATATATATATATATATATATATATATATATATATATATACATCTACAGCGGGAAAAGGGAGAATCAGCTATAACCATATCCTAGCTCAACTCTTACTCAGCTCGATTAATACCAGTACTCAAGCATAAATGAAGTCCACAAGAATAGCTAAATCTCTACTCAATATCAAGAGTCATCAATTTAAAGCATCCGAAGGGTCATTTAAGAACACAACAACTATCAATTTAAGACTCACGGTCATGCTCGACACCAACGTATAGATACTCGTCACCATGCCTATACGTCGTACTCAACAAGAAGCAATTAACAAATAAGACTCAACTCCTAGTCCCTCAAGCTAGGGTTAGACCAAACACTTACCTCAATGCTTTGAATACAACTCAAGCCTCAATTATAGCTTTACCCCGCGATTCCACCTCTAATTCGCTCGTATCTAATCACAAATTACTTAATTACATTAATAAACACTAAATGAATCAACCCCAATGCATGAAAATGAGTTTTCCCAAGTATTACCAAAAAGTCAAAAATCGCCTCCGGGCCCACGTGGTCAAAACTCGAGGTTCGAACCAAAACCCTATTACCCATTCCCCCACGAACACGAATATGTAATTTGTTTTGAAATCGGACCTCAAATTGAGGTCCAAATCCCCAATTTTTGAAAAACCTAGGTTCTACCCAAAACACCCAATTTCACCCATGAAAATCATTGATTTTAAGTTGAAAACATGTTAAATGATGTTAATGAATGAAAGAAATGAGTAAAAACTAACTAACAATTGATTTGGAAGAAGACTTGTTCTTGAAAAATCGCCCAAAGAAGTTTGTGTTTTGAAAGAATGTTAAAAATTGCTCAAAAATCGACTAAGTATAAAAAATGCAGGCTGCAGATATGGGAATTGCGAACAGGGATTCACAAATTGCACACCCCGACCTGACATGGAAATTGCGAAGTTTTGTTCGCATTTGCGAACCCCTTCCTAAATTCCCAACCTCGCATTTGCATTCCCAGAAGTCGCATTTGCGACCGGCCTTCGCATTTGCGAACTCAGTGGTCGCATTTGTGATCAGGCCTGCCCAGGTCTCCACTTCACAATTGCGATGCAAGGCTTGCATTTGCGAGCTCGCATTTGCGAAATTGGCTTCGCAATTGCGAAGCCTGCAGATCAGAAATGCAACAGCTATCTTTCAAAGTCCAAAAATGCACTCGTGGCCTATCCAAAACTCACCCGAGCCCTCGGGGCTCCAAACCAAATATATACACAACCTCAAAAATATCCTCCGGACTTAATCGCGGGATCAAATCACCAAAATAACATCATAAACATCGAATTAAACCCCAAAATCCAAGAATTCTTTCAAACTTCATAAAACATCAAATTTTCCAATTTAGTTCCGAATCACGTCAAACGACGTCCATTTTTCACCAAATTTCACAGAAACATCTTAAATAATATATAAGACTTGTACCGGGCGCCGGAACCAAAATACGGGTCCGATACCAACACGTTCTAATAAATTTTCATTTCAAATTTCCTTAAACAATTTCAGAAAATAATTTTACAAAAAAATTCATTTCTCGGCCTTGGGACCTCGGAATTCGATTCCGGGCGTCCCATATTTTTCTACGGACCCTCCGGGACCGTTAAATCACGAGTCCGGGTCCGTTTACCCAAAATCTTGACCAAAGTCAAATTTATTCATTTTAACATCAAAATTTAGCATTTTTCATAGAATTTCACATTTAAGCTTTCCGGCTACGCGCCCGGACTGCACGCGCAAATCGAGGCGACTCTAAATGAGGTTTCCAAGGCCTCGGAAGTACAAAATTCATTTAAAACAGGTGATGACCCCTTTGGGTCGTCACATTCTCCACCTCTAAAACAATCGTTCGTCCTCGAACGGATAGAAGAAGGAAGTACCTGAGTCGGGGAAAAGATGAGGATAACGGCTCCGCATATCGGACTCGGACTCCCAGGTCGATGCCTCAGGAGGCTGACCTCTCCACTAAACACGAACAGAAGGGAGACTCTTGGATCTCAACTGACGAACCTGCCGGTCTAGAATAGCTACCGGCTCCTCCTCATAAGACAAGTCCTTGTCCAACTGGACAGTGCTGAAATCTAACACGTGGGCTGGATCGCTGTGATACCTCCGAAGCATGGACACATGAAACACTGGATGTACGGCTGATAAGCTCGGCGGCAAAGCAAGTCTATAAGCCACCTCACCCACTCGATCAAGAATCTCAAACGGACCAATGAACCTAGGGCTAAGCTTGCCCTTCTTCCCAAATCTCATCACGCCTTTCATAGGCGACACTCGGAGAAATACCCGTTCACCAACCATAAAAGCCACATCTCGAACCCTGCGGTCTGCATAGCTCTTTTGCCTGGACTGAGCTGAATGAAGCCTATCCTGAATGATCTTGACCTTGTCCAAGGCCTCCTGAACCAGATCCGTACCCAACAACCGAGCCTCTCCCGGCTCAAACCATCCAACCGAAGACCGACACTACTTACCATATAAGGCCTCATAAAGAGCCATCTGGATGCTCGACTAGTAACTGTTGTTGTAGGCAAACTCCGCTAAGGGCAAGAACTGATCCCACGAACCTCCAAAGTCAATAACACAAGCTCGGAGCATATCCTCTAAGATCTGAATAGTCCGCTCGGACTGACCATCCGTTTGGGGATAAAATGCTGTGCTCAACTCAACCCGCATGCCCAACTCTCGCTGTACTGCTCTCCAGAAGCGGGAGGTAAACTGCATACCCCTGTCCGAAATGATAGATACGGACACACCATGAAGGCGAACAATCTCCCGAATATAGATCTCAGCCAACCTCTCAGATGAATAGGAGACTGCCACAGGAATGAAATGTGCTGACTTGGTTAGCCTATCAACAATGACCCAAACTGCGTCGAACTTCTTCCGAGTCAGCGGAAGTCCAGTAACAAAATCCATAGTAATCCGCTCCCACTTCCACTCGGGAAGCTCAATCCTCTGAAATAAACCACCAGGCCTCTGATACTCGTACTTAACCTGCTGACAATTCAAACAACGAGTCACATTTGCTACGATATCCTTCTTCATTCTACGCCACCAATAATGCTGCCGCAGATCCTGATACATCTTCGCGGCGCCCGGATGTATAGAGTACCGGGAGCTATGGGCCTCCTCCAAAATCAACTCTTTGAGCCCATCCACATTAGGCACATATACTCGACCCTGCAATCTCAAAACTCCATCATCATCTAAGGTAACATGCCTGGCACCTCCGCGCTGCACCGTGTCTCTAAGGACACAAATGGGGATCATCATACTGCCGATCACGGATATGCTCCATAATGAAGAACGAGTGACCGTGCAAGCTAACACACGACTGGGCTCAGAAACATCCAGCCTCACGAACTGATTGGCTAAAGCCTGAACATCCAAAGCAAGCGGCCGCTCACCGACCGGAATATAAGCAAGACTGCCCATACTGGCTGACTTCCTACTCAATGCATCGGCCACCACATTGGCCTTCCCCGGATGATATAGAATGGTGATATCATAATCCTTCAACAACTCCAACCACCTCCTCTGCCTCAAATTCAACTCTTTTTGCTTGAACAAGTACTGAAGACTCTTGTGATCCGTGAACACCTCACATGCCACGCCATACAGATAATGCCTCCAAATCTTCAATGCGTGAACTATGGCTGCCAACTCCAAATCATGAATCGGGTAGTTCTTCTCATGAATCTTCAACTGCCTCGAAGCATAGGCAATGACTTTGCCATCCTGCATCAACACTGCTCCAAGCCCAACACGGGAAGCATCATAATAGACTGTATAAGGCCCTGAACCTGTGGGCAAAACCAACACCGGTGCCGTAGTCAGAGCTGTCTTGAGCTTCTGAAAGCTCGCCTCACACTCGTCTGACCATCTGAACTGGGCACCCTTCTGGGTCAATCTGGTCATCGGGGCTGCAATGGATGAAAACCCCTCCACGAACCGTCGATAGTAGCCTGCCAACCCTAAGAAACTCTGAATCTCTATAGCTAATGCTGGTCTAGGCCAGTTCTTGACTGCCTCAATCTTCTTTGGGTCCACCTGAATACCCTCCGCTGATACAACATGACCCAGAAATGCAACTAAACTCAGCCAGAACTTACACTTGGAGAACTTGGCATATAATTGACTATCCCTCAGTCTGAAGAACCACTCTAAGGTGCTGCTCGTGCTCCTCCTGGCTACGGGAGTATATCAATATATCATCAATGAAAACTATCACGAATGATTCCAAATAAGGCCTGAACACTCGGTTCATCAAGTCCATGAAAGCTGCTAGGGCATTTGTCAACCCGAATGACATAACCAAGAACTCATAGTGCCCGTACCGAGTGCGGAAGGCTATCTTAGGGACATCGAATGCCCTAATACTCAACTGATGGTAGCCAGATCGCAAGTAAATCTTGGAAAATACCCTAGCACCCTGAAGCTGGTCGAACAAATCATCAATCCTCGGCAGTGGATACTTATTCTTGATCGTTACCTTGTTCAATTGTCGGTAATCAATACATATTCTCATTGACCCATCCTTCTTCTTGACAAATAGCACCGGCGCACCGCAAGGTGAGATACTGGGTCTAATGAAACCCCTCTCAAGCAAATCTTGCAACTATTCCTTTAGCTTCTTCAACTCCGGCGGGGCCATACGATATGGCGGGATAGAAATGGGCTGAGTGCCCGAAACCAGATCAATGCAGAAGTCAATATCCCTGTCAGGTGGCATACCCGACAGGTCTGAAGGAAAAACATCAGGGAACTTACAAACAACGGGCACAGAATCAATAGAGGGAACCTCAGCACTGGAATCACGAACATAGGCTAAATAGGCCAAACACCCCTTCTCGACCATACGTCGAGCCTTCACATACGATATAACACTGTGGGTGGAATATCCAGGAGTCCCTCTCCACTCTAAACGAGGCATACCCGGTAAAGCTAAGGTCACAGTCTTGGCATGACAGTCCAAGATAGCGTGATAGGGTGATAACCAGTCCATCCCCAATATAATATCGAAGTCAACCATGTCTAAAAGCAGCAAATCTACACGAGTCTCCAGACCCCCAATCACCACAACACAAGAGCGATGGACTCGATCAACCACAATAGAGTCACCCACCGATGTAGACACATAAGCAGGAATACCCAATGCATCACTAGGCATGACCAAATACGGGGCAAAATAAGATGACACATACGAATATGTAGACCCCGGATCAAACAACACTGAAGCATCTCTATCACAAACCAGAACTGTACCTATAATAACCGCATCTGAAGCCTCTGCCTCGGGCCTGGCCTGAAGAGCATAACATCGGGGCTGGGCCCCACCACTCTGATCTACCTCTCTGGGTCGGCCTGCTGCTGGCTGGCCTCCACCTCTAGCGGTCTGAGCTCCACCTCTATGACCTCTACCTCCACCTCTAGTACCTCTACCCCCACCTCTAGCTGGCTGGGCGAGCTGTGGAACACCTGGTGCCTGAACCATGGCACGAGAACTCTGATGCTGAGAGCCACCTGGCGCGCGAGGGTAATACCTAGCAATGTGCCTCGTGTCGCCACAAGTAAAACAAGCCCTCGACTGCTGGGGCTGACGACCCTGGAAACTCTGAAGCGATGGTACACTAATAGGTGCTGGTGGCGCACTAAAAGACTGCTGTTCGAAATACTGCGTCTGAGGACCACGGCTACCAGAAGCACCGTGAGAAACCTGGAGGGCTGACTAGAAAGGCCTGGAAGGCTGACCCCTATCATACGAATCTCTGCCTCCAGACGAGGGACCACTGAATCGGCCTGACTGACGGGGTCTCTTATCTGCCCTATGACCACCCCCTGTGACAATACTGTGAGCACATGATTTTTTCCCTAAGTGAATTACTCCCACAGTTTCAAAGCAAAAACGATTTCTTTTCATTATTTGCAATTTCGTGGCATTTTCTGTTAATTGTTTGCATTTTTGTCTGTGCATTTTAATTAGTGAAAAATACAAAAAAATATGTTGCATTTGCATTTAGGATTTAACTTTGCATTTGTAGGAATCAATTAGTAATTAAGTTATTTTATAAAAAAGGAAAATTAAAAAAAATAGTTTGATTTGCACTCTTTATTTTTAACCTTGATTTTGAGTAGTTTTCTTCTAATTTATTTAGGTTTAATCAGTTTTTAGGTTAATTAGGTTCTAGGACTTAATTTAGGTTTTAATCTAATTTTGAAAAAAAAGAAGAAAAAAGAATTTTGGAAAATTGATTTGAAATTAGAAAATTAAAAAGAATCGAAAATAAAAGAAAAAGAAGGCTGAATTTCTGGGCCAACCTTTTAAATTTCCCTAGGCCCAATCCATTTCACCCAAATAAACCCCCAGGCCCAAGTTGTTTCTGCCTTTGCACCCACCGCCCCAGCCCATACCCGTTCCATACCCGGTCCAGCCCCCCCATCGACCAAACGACCCCGTTTAATTGGAAATTGATCCCAGCCGTCGAGGTTCTCTCATCCAACGGATGGGAAGCTGGGAATTGTTAATATATATATGTCCAAACGTTACCCTACCCCCCCAGGCCTCATCTCCCCCAACCCCTTCTATCAGAGACGGGTAATGAACCCTAGCCGTCGCCCAAGAATTCCCACCGCCATCTCCGGCGGCCGGCTTCTAAATCTCAACCAAAATTACACACAGCCTCTCCTTTGCCTCCTCACCTCGAATCCACAACCAGCTTCCCTCAAAACTCGCCCAAATCCTTCGAATATTGATTTGAAACCACGAACCCTAACGCCGCCACAATTTCTCCGGTGGCAGCGCCAACACCAAACCACCCCAAAATCACAACCTGCAACCTCCCCGTCCCCCTTATCCTAAATCCAGACCCAATTTCTCTCAAATACCCCCAAAACCGTTCGAATTTTAAATCTAGGGTTCCAGAAGCCCAAATCCTATTGTGCATGAGGGTCTCTTCCGTTTTTTTAGGGTTGGTTTCGTCCCTCAATAACGCTGCTTATTTGTTCTTGACAAAACAAATGGGTGACATTATTGGGGACAAAATCAATGGTTCAAGTCCGGGTTCAATTCTGTTCAGCAGGTAAGTGTGCCTTCTTTCCTTTTGATTTTTCTTTCAATTGACTCATCTTCCTCCTCACCCCCTTTCCCTTGGCTTACGTTCTAGGTTTGAATTAGGGTTTGTTCTAGTTCTCCTATTGATTGCTATATAAATCTTGGTCTATTTGTTTTGTTTTAATCACTGTGATTAATAAGCTTGAACATTTCATGTCAGTTACTTTAGGTTTAGGTTGTTTAAATCATTGATAAGTTTAATTGCGATAAGTTTTTGTAATTGAGTTTCCGTTTAAATGTTGATTACATGATCCTGTGAATACTTGTGTGTTTGATTCATGTTAGTTTGTGTTCTATTGTCAAAGTTTCTGCATTGCTTTTAGGAGTTTCATCTTTTGATCTATTCGAAGCTTTTGCATTTTGAGTAGTCCTATTTGTCACACTTCAGGAAACCTATAGGGGAGTCAAATGTTAGGCTAGAAACTTTAGGGGTCTTAAAGGAAAGGGTAAGGGTAGTAATAACTGGTTGGGCAAAGGGTAATCCAGGGATTTCAGATTGGGAGGGAATCATTTCTGTTAGGAAGAAGGTTCTAAAGGATAAGGTGAGCACTAGTCTGTTAGGGAGCAGGGATTTTCAGATATTTTAGAGGGGAAAAGGGGTAAAATAATCAAAAAAGAGGGGTAAAAAAGGGAATTGCCTGGTCAGGCCAAGGCTGCCTTAGATGTGCCTATATAAGGGCCTTTTGCCTTTCATTTTAGAAGGAGGAAAAAAAGAAAACACTGGAATACACACACAGAAAATACAAAAGAAGAGCTAAAAATTGAAGAAAATACAGACGGCTGAAACATTTTACTGTTTCAATGATCCTCTTCTACATTTCTTGGTTCGAATTCAATTTCTAAATTAGTTTCTGAATCTCATCACTAGATAAAATCTTAGGAGTCTGGACTCTGCATTTTTTGGGGTGAAAATTGGTTTGATTTTGGTCGCTGAAAGGCCCTGGTTTGAAGCTGTTTTAAGTTTGGAAATCACTGTCGTATTGCTGAAGGTTGCACTGATTTAGCTGCTGTTGTTTACTGATTCTTCACCTATTTTCCTTCCATTTTCCAGGTATTATTCAGCCCTCTCGATATCACTTGACCTGTAACTTGAAGCAGTGATTTGGAAAAATGAAATGAAATGTGATGTTTTATTTGAACTCCATCTGTTTGTCTTTCAATTTTGTGGCTAGCATGTAATGTGTGGATGCTGATGGGTGTATTTATCAAAAATGGATTGTAATCGAAATGTAGATCATGATATCTTAGTTTTCCCGTGATTATGTTACTGTATTTTGAAAGTAGCATTAGATCTTTACCATTTTGTGTTTCATCTTTAGGTTTGTTCTCGAGTTTGAGTTTGTGCTAGTAAATGAATCAGGCGTGTGGATACTGATTAAATTTTAGGTTTTGATTATAGTTTGTCTTGAATTGTGAGCTTAATAATAGCATTGTTTGTCTACTGACACTTCCCTTTTAAGTTTGGCAGTTAAGTGATGAGTTTCAATGTGGGAATATAAAATACGTGAGGCCACAGACCACTCTTTAGCTTTCATACAGTGACAAATTAGTTAATTCTGACTTATGATTTGAACAATAGTGTTTAGTATCATGAATAGTTCAATTGTGGATTTTCAATCGTTAATGGTTGAGTTTGTTTAAAGCAATTTGATCTGCAAGTTCGAATGCAAGTTTGACAATTTGTGCTTTGTATGGCCTCGAATCGAAGATCCCGTTGTCTGCTGAGTCCGGTCCTTTGCATCGTGGGTTCTCCTTTGGGCCCAGCGTGGCCTGGTGCAAATTGTCACCTGGAGCAGCCTCACGTTGGTAGGCTATTGGGCCTCATGTTAGGCCTAAACATTAATTTTGAAACATTAGCCTCTTTCGTTTGCAAAAAATGTATCCTCTTGGTTTGGTCCGCAACAGAACCTTTGTCCATTAATACTTAAGCAGTTACAATTTTAGTGGTTTTTAATTAATTTGTCGTTTCTTTAATAGTGGAGATGGGCCGTATTATAGTACAAGTAGTTTAAGGTCCTCATGAATTAGTATAGAAACCTTTAAATTAGAATAAATTGAGGTGCGCCGCGCCAAACAAAACCTCAAATGTGTGGCCCTCATTTAATTATTTCTTTTAAAATCCATAGAATTCGGGACGTGCCGTATAGCGAATTTTTCATGGCCTCCCGCAAAGTTAACAAGACGCTAGCACTTTAGGCGCGCTTTTAATAGTTTTACCTTCTTAAACACGGGTGTGCATTTCATGCGACCCAAATCCAAATCCCAAAACGTTAAATAAGAGGTGTCGAGGATCCGGGTGCATTTCATGTGACGTGATCCAAAAATATGTTCTTAAACGACGTTCACTTTCTTAAAAATAATTAATTAAAAGCGGTTAAATAATTCTAAAAAAATTGCACATAGGTTTGAACATGTACCAAAATCCGATAAATAAGCTAATTATAACAGTTGAGCGATCGTGCTAGAACCACGGAACCTGGGAATGCCTAACACCTTCTCCCGGGTTAACAGAATTCCTTACTCGGATTTCTGGTTCGCGACTGTTAAACAGAGTCAAACTTTTTCCTCGATTCGGGATTCAAACCGGTGACTTGGGACACCATAAATCTCCCAAGTGGCGACTCTGATTTTTAACAAAATGAGTCCCGTTTCGATTGTCCTTTAATTGGAAAAACTCCCTTTATTATATCCCTTTACGGGGTGTAAGTAAGAAAAAGGAGGTGTGACAAATACCATCTCAATCCTCCGGGCCACATTGGCCGCCTCCTGAAAGGATATCTCGCTCCCAGTCTCTCTAGCCATCTGGAGACGAATAGGCTGAATGAGTCCATAAATAAACCGTCTCACTCTCTCCCTCTCAGTGGGAAGTATAACAAGAGCATGGCGAGCCAAATCAATAAACTTGGTCTCGTACTGGGTGACTGTCATGGATCCCTGCTGGAGACGCTCGAACTGCCTCCGATAGGCCTCTCGCTGTGTAATAGGGAGAAACTTCTCTAGAAATAGATATGTGAACTGCTCCCAGGTCAAGGCTGGAGATCCTGCTGGTCTAGCTAAACAATAATCCCTCCACCAAGTCTTGGCGGATCCAGACAACCGAAATGTAGCGAAATCAACCCCATTGGTCTCAACAATACCCATGTTCCGAAGAACCTCGTGGCAGCTGTCCAAATAATCCTGAGGATCCTCGGTAGATGCACCGCTGAAGGTGGTAGTGAAGAGCTTGGTGAACCTGTCCAACCTCCATAAAGCATCGGCAGACATAGCTACCCCATCACCGGCCTGGGTTACCACACCCGGCTGAGTTGCTCCAACTGGCTGAACTGCTGGAGTCTGAATCGGGGGAGCTCCCTGCTCCGGAGTACGAGTAGCAGGAGTCTGGGGCCCTCCTCCAGCCTGAGAGACGGCTGGTGCCACAGGAAGCAATCCTGCTCGGGTAACACTCTCCATGAGACCCACCAATCGGACCAGAGCGTCCTGAAGAATTGGGGTAGCAATAAACCCCTCTGGGACCTGAGCTGGCCCCACCGGAACTGCTGGGGCTGGGGCCGGAACCTCCTCGTCAAAGTCAACCTGAGGCTCCGCCACTGGTGTTGCTGCTCGGGGATGAGCTCTGCCCCTACCTCGGCCTCTAGCATGGCCTCGGCCTCTGCCCCTAGTGGGAGCTGCCTGGGGCTCGGACTACTGATCAGAAGATGAGGAAGCACGTGTTCTCGCCATCTGCGAAAGAACAGAGTAGAAATTCAATTAGCATTGAGAAACCAAACCGTACAACAAGAAAGAACAAATGTGAAACTTTTCCTAACTTAGTAGCCTCTGGGGGATAAATACAGACGTCTCCGTACCGATCCCTCAGACTCTACTAAGCTTGTCCGTGAGTTGTGAGACCTATGTAACCTAGATCTCTAATACGAACTTGTCACGACCTGGATTTCCCACCCTCGGGGGGTCGTGATGGCGCCTGCTCGTGGAAGCTAGGCAAGCCAAGAACCTTTACACACATTAACCTATCTAGTTTTATACATGATTAAACAATTAAATTATCAATGAATAAGCAATTAAGAGACAGCGAAAAGTAAAATTTAGCGGAAGTCCGAACTAAATATAGAAACAACGTCTAGAATGCCAATACAAGTCTCTACCCAGCATCTGGTGTCACAACAATACACGGACTGTCTAGGATTACTACAAATAAGAGTTTGAAATAAAGGACATAGTCTGTTTCGAATACAAATGTCAACAGAACATGAAAAATGATAGAAGGGACGCCGGGCCTGCAGACGCCAGCAAGGCTACCTCGGAGTCTCGTGGACTGAAGGTCGGCTCCCTAACTGCTACTGCGCACCGTAAGCTGCTCCGGCACCTGGATCTGTTTAAAAGAGCACAGAGTGTAGCATCAGCACAACTGACCCTATGTGCTGGTAAGTGCCTAGCCTAACCCCGGCGAAGTAGTGACGAGGCTAGACCAAACTACCACATAAACCTATGCAGTTTTAATATTATATATATATATAATATATATTATATATATATATATATATAATAATATATATATATATATATATATAATATATATACACATCTACAACGGGAAAATAACAGAATAAACATTTTAAATGGGAGGGGGAACATGCTTCGGGGATAGCAGATAATACAGAATTGCAGGAGAATAATAGGAACATAAATAAATTAACTCTAACACGGATAAGGGAAATAAAAGCAGATTTCACTGTCAGTACACATCTCGTTGCAGGCGTGCAACCCGATCCCATTTCTCAATGTTTCCGTGGTAGGCGTACCACCGCTTCCCATTTCATCAAATCTCGTGGTAGGCGTACTACCCGCTCCCCTTTCATCAAATCTCGTGGTAGGCGTACCACCCGCTCCCCTTTCATCAAATCTCGTGGTAGGCGTACCACCCGCTCCCATTCCATCGTAACTCGTGGTAGGCGTACCACCCGCTCCCATTTCGATCAATAACTTGTGGTAGGCGTACCACCCGCTCCCATTTCAAGCAATAACTTGTGGTAGGCGTACCACCCGCTCCCATTTCAATTCAACACAAAGTCACAATAAAAATTCCGGCAGGGAAAACCAAGGCAACATAATAACAATTTCCCGACAAGGGAACAACAATATCAAAATAACCATCCCAGCAAGAAAGAATCAGCTATAACCAAATCCTAGCTCAACTCTTACTCAGCTCGATTAATACCAGTACTCAAGCATAAATGAAGTCCACAAGAATAGCTAAATCTCTACTCAATATCAAGAGTCATCAATTTAAAGCATCCGAAGGGTCATTTAAGAACACAACAACTATCCATTTAAGACTCACGGTCATGCTCGACACCAACGTATAGATACCCGTCACCATGCCTATACGTCGTACTCAACAAGAAGCAATTAACAAATAAGACTCAACTCCTAGTCCCTCAAGCTAGGGTTAGACCAAACACTTACCTCAATGCCTTGAATACAACTCAAGCCTCAATTTAGCTTTACCCCGCGATTCCACCTTCAATTCGCTCGTATCTAATCACAAATTACTTAATTACATTAATAAACACTAAATGAATCAACCTCAATGCATGAAAATGAGTTTTCCTAAGTTTGACCCAAAAAGTCAAAAATCGCCCCCGGGCCCACGTGGTCAAAACCCGAGGTTCGAACCAAAACCCGATTACCCATTCCCCCACGAACTAAAATATGTAATTTGTTTTGAAATCGGACCTCAAATTGAGGTCCAAATCCCCAATTTTTGAAAAACCTATGTTCTACCCAAAACACCCAATTTCACCCATGAAAATCATTGATTTTAAGTTGAAAACATGTTAAATGATGTTAATAATTGAAAGAAATGAGTAAAAACTAACTTACAATTGATTTGGAAGAAGACTTGTTCTTGAAAAGCGCCCAAAGAAGTTTGTGTTTTGAAAGAATGTTAAAAATTGCTCAAAAATCGACTAAGTATAAAAAATGCAGGCTGCAGATATGGGAATTGCGAACAGGGGTTCTTGCGAACCCCGACCTGACATGGGAATTGCGAAGTTTTGTTCGCATTTGCGAACCCCTTCCTAATTTCCCAACCTCGCATTTGCGTTCCCGGAAGTCGCATTTGCGATCTTCGCATTTGCGAACTCAGTGATCGCATTTGCGATCAGGCCTGCCCAGGTCTCCACTTCGCAATTGTGATGCAAGGCTCGCATTTGCGAGATTGGCTTCGCAATTGCGAAGCCTGCAGATCAGAAATGCAACAGCTATCTTTCAAAGTCCAAAAATGCACTCGTGGCCTATCCAAAACTCACCCGAGCCCTCGGGGCTCCAAACCAAATATATACACAACCTCAAAAACATCCTACAGACTTATTCGCGCGATCAAATCGCCAAAATAACTTCATAAACATCGAATTAAACCCTAAAATCCAAGAATTCTTTCAAACTTCATAAAACATCAAATTTTCCAATTTAGGTCCGAATCACATCAAACGACGTCCGTTTTTCACCAAATTTCAGAGAAACATCTTAAATCATATATGAGACTTGTACCGGGCGCCGGAACCAAAATACGGGCCCGATACCAACACGTTCTAATAAATTTTCATTTCAAATTTCCTTAAACAATTTCAGAAAACAATTTTACAGAAAAATTCATTTCTTGGCCTTGGGACCTCGAAATTTGATTCCGGGCATACGCCCAAGTCCCATATTTTCCTACGGACCCTCCGGGATCATCAAATCACGGGTCCGGGTCCGTTTACCCAAAATGTTGATCAAAGTCAAATTTATTCATTTTAACATCAAAATTTAGCGTTTTTCATAGAATTTCACATTTAAGCTTTCGGGCTACGCGCCCGGACTGCGCAGGTAAATCGAAGCGACTCTAAATGAGGTTTTTAATGCCTCGGAAGTACAGAATTCATTTAAAACAGGTGATGACCCCTTTGGGTCATCACAATTATTAAATTCTTTTTTAATCCAAGGTTTACGTTTTAATGTCAAACACTACATTCCAAATATGAATATCTACTTTTTTTTTGGAATTAATGACTTAAAACCCTGAATATCATGTGTTGTAGGTTCCTACAGTCTCGTGAACTATAAGGGTTAATGTATTAGGTAAAATTTACAGCTTATAGGCGTACGTTCCTTGAGCAGACACGTAGTAGTAATAATAGGGTGGAGATGAGTCAGTAGATAGTTAATACCAGATACAAGCTTGTAATCGGTATTGTGTAAATTTCGAGGGCGTAAAGGTGGGAGAAGAGAATTTGAGAGTAAGTTGCCGGCTGGAGAGAGCAACATTAAAGAAGCAGCAATTACAGAAAATCATGGAGTATCATTCATTTCCAATATTATGCAGGCATCAAAGAGGGGATTTTATTCATCTTTAAGAGGACACAATTTGTGAATTTTGTCTCAGATTTAACTGTAAATAATAACATTTGTACTCAATATAGGAATACTAAACACTCGAACTACAAAAGCTATCATTCTTTCTCTCATTTTTCTAAGCTTTATAAGATTGTTATCAAGTGTTGCCGATTATTCTTAAATCCAGTGGATTTAATTTGAAGTCTAGGCTTGTTCTTTCTTTAATTATCTTTTTTTATACTTTGTTATTTTACTAATCATATCAATTTAATCCGTCTATAAACCACGTTTACAAATTCAACTATACCTCTTTTGTCAATAAACAGTTTGGCACCCATCGTGGAGCCTAAACAATTGTGGTGTTATTTTGACTTGCTCATCTTATACTAACGTTAGGGGTGTACCTAGTCCGGGTTGGTTCGATTTTTCCCTTTGCCAAACCAAAGCAAAGGTTTCGGGTTTTTATATAATTATAAACCAAACCAAACCAATAACAGTCGGGGTTTTTCAGCTTTTGATTTTCTCAAATTTTTCTCGAGTGTCAAAGATTCTTCGGCAACTTTAGAATGGCCAACAAGTTCATTAAATTTCAAATCAACTTCAATGGCCAGCTAGGACTTAAATGAAGAAGCACAAGAGAAAAGCCACTGGACAGAATACCTGTTAAAACTAGCTAACACACACAAAAGCACATCCATATCGCTGGACAGAACGAACCAATGGCATCAAGTTGATATGCCTCTACTTGCCACCAATTTCAACACTTAAATCCAAGGTTAATTGCTAAAAAAACTTCAACAAGTAAACAATTGCTAGAGAATACATCACTTTACTCCAACCCCTTCCAATAGCATTAGATACAAAATAGAATTTGGCAAAACTATTAACTACATTAGAGTTGATGGAGTAACACTCTAAGATCATCTAGACTATTACAATTCACAACTGTCTCAAGTAAACTTAAGAAGTCTTGGTTAATTGGAAAACTTCATACAACTAGTAGCTATTGATAACAAACAAGCCTCTATTCCATCATGAGCTGTAACATCATGAACAGATCTGGCTAATCAATCATCAAAGGTGAGTCTGGATATTCTGAGAGAAAAAGAAACAATTTGAGTACTAAATAAAATAAAACAAACAGAACCATATTTGATTAAGAATTGAAGATATTAAATTACCTTCTTCAATTTGCTCAAGTTTCCGGACTTCCTCCAAAATGTCTTCAAACTTGCATTCTTTAGAAGGTGATCATATCCATTGTTGAGTACAAATAAGAGCTTCTACCATTTTTGGCGATAAAGAACTCCGATAAGTATAAAAAATTCGACCACCTGTGCTAAAAGTCGACTCAGATGCAACAGTAGAAATAGGAATAGAAAGAACATCCCTAGAAATTTTTGAAACAATTGGATATTTACTAGACGGCGCATTCCACCAACTCAAGATACTAAAATCCTTCATTTTTACCACATCATCTATCAAGTATATCTCAAGATCGGATTTTCTTTCACTATTTCCCTCCTCTTCCATATATTTCTCCCATTGAGATTTCAACAAATCACCAAGTTCACTCGTCATACCAATGCCACCTTCAATATTGTCATTAGAATCCTCAGAGAAAGAATCATTGTAGTGATTATATAAGAAAGTCAAACTACTCGCCACATCATCAGACTTTATTCTTCCAAATACAGGACCATATGCAATAGAAAAAATGTAGTTCACATACTTCATCTTGTATCTAGGATCTAACACGACAACAACAATTAGTAGCATTTTCATACTCTCAAATTTACCCCAATATTTCTCAAGCTTACTTTTCATCCTTTTTGCCATATCAACCAAAATAAGATCATCACTTTTAGTATACTTAATAATATCATTCCTAAGATTAAAAAATTCATGGAAGAAAGAGTTGGAAGTAGCATACAAACTGCCTGAAAATTTCAAAGTTGTCTAGTAGAAAATGTTAAGAAACTTGACAAAAGATTTCACATTTTTCCAATCATTTGTTGATGGATTTCCTCTTATTTTACTTATCTCTCGACAGTACTTTTGGTCCTCTAAATACATTCTTGTAAAAGTTTTTTCAAATTTCTAAGCTTTATCTAACATTGTATATGTCGAGTTCCATCTAGTTTCAACATCAAGACTTACAAGAATTTTAACTTTCTCAACAAATGATTTAAAAGAAGCAAACCTTGAAGCAGAAGACCTAACATATTTCACCGCACTCCTTATACGAGAAATGGGCTCAATTTGTTCATCTAACCTATCTTTTATAATCAAGTTCAAAATATGAGCATTACATCTAACATGTAAAAACTCATTTCCAAGTATTCCCCCTTTTCAATCACCAATAAGCACCTTCAAATGCTTAATGTCAGCATCATTAGCAGTTGCATTATCTAGGGTCACTGTAAACAAGTTCTCAATGCCCAAACCTAATAAACACTCCTCGATCCCCTTAGCGATAATCTCAACCCTGTGATCTGGTGTTTGGGAAAAGTTTAGAATTTTTTTTTGTAGATTCCATTGATGATCAATCCAATGTGCAGTGACAACCATATAAGTAAAATTTTGGAGTGATGTCCATGTATCACTAGTAATACATACACGTTGGTTCTTGATAAGCTCTTTAAACTTTTCTTTATCTTCTTGATAAATCTTCAAACAATGTCGAGCAACAGTTACATGAGAAGACAACAACAACAACATACCAAATTTTGAGTTACACGAGAAGGTAATTCAAAATTTGGCAAAGCTTTAGCCATTAGTTTCTTAAATCCTTCTCCCTCATCAACTCTAAACGGTTGCTCATCAATAATTACAAATTCGGCAATGGCCCTCCTAATCTCATCCACATTATACACCACCCTTTCAGTAGAACCCAAACCACCTACTAGCCAGCCTTCTTTGGTAGGTTTTAGTGTGGATTGCTTCTTATCAACGAACCTAAAGGGGGGGACTTGTGAAATTTCACATTTATGTGTCTCCATAACGTAGTAGCCCCATTGATGCTTTCGGCCGCAAAGTTTTTAGGATAATAATTACATTTTGCCCTACATTTACATCCTTTAGCAATAAATTTGGAGAAATAATCCCAAATCTCAGACGTCTCTCTACCAGTATTCCCAGATTTAGAAAGTACTAGAGGAGTTGTTCTTTTTTGCTTTTTAGGAGGAGTGCGTCGATGAGGAGTGCCTTTACCTTGCTGTTGAGATGTCGTTGTCATAGTCGGAGGAATGTTGATAGTCATCTCCACATCCGGTGAAGGTGTAGTTTCCATCCAAAAAGAGAGTCACTGCACATGATAGGAAGTATTTGAAATAGAGATTTATAACATATTCCCATTGTGAAAGATATAGAACATTTAGGTTGTTAACATATTAAAGAACGATACAAACTTACCCCCAATAAAGATGAGTTGATTCAAAATTAAACTGAGTTGGGACGAACTGAACTTGAATTGAAAGGGAAGAGCTCATGATGTGCGGTTGTAGGGTTTGCTTCTCTCTCAACTTTGGAAGTGAACGAAAGTTTTCTTCTCTCCAACTTTGGAAGTGAACTAAACATTAGTACTTGGGTTGGGTGTAATGGTTTTGGCTTTTTTACCTAAGTGATATATGGGCAGTGGGCTTAAATTGTAGTCCAAATCTGATGTTAAAAAATAAAAACTAAGTTAAAGAAAATTATATTAATTATATTATAATAAAAAAGTTTATGTATAAAATAATTTTAAATTATATATATATATATATATATATATATATNTATATATATATATATATCGGGTTGGTTTAATCACGGGTTGACTTTTTTTTGTTAATACCAAACCAAACCATTAGTCGGGTTTTTTCCCCCAGTTCGACTTGGTTTGTCAGTTTGGTGCAGTTTCCGGTTTGATTTTGTTCACCCCTAACTAACGTTCTTTAAAATTTTTATGTTTTAAGCATACTACATTTATAGCACACGATGATGTCAATAACTTGCTCAATATTGGTGTGAACAATAACAACGAGCCCGTGGACAATTCATATGAGGGGACTCAATAGGATGATTCAACGAGTGAAACCCATATTGATGGGAATCAATTAACTCCGAGCCTGGTGGAAAGAAATACTCGACGTGTGAGGATTCCTACTCATGATGATTTGGATGATGAGCCCGTGGCCGATACCGTAAAAGTTTTGACCGAAAAATTATGAACCATCTCTCAAAACATGACCGGATAATGATTGAGCTTTAACAAGCATTATCGGTGGCTTTAAATAATTCAAATGGTGAAGTTTGAGCCCGTCTTGGCGTGCCTATAACTCAAACGACACCTAGAATTGGTAACGTCGCTTCCAGAGGGGAGTTTAGATCGAACAACAACCAAGCAGGCGGTGCAAGTAGTGGATTTGGAAATAAAAACAACACATGCAATACTTACTCATGAGGTGCATGATGGAAATAAATGCTCAAATGGATCAAAATACTAAGGAATTTCACGCTCGGATGGATCAGATCCCCAGGGCACCTCCGGTCTTAAAGGGCTCGGACTCGAAGAAGTATATACAATTGCCGTTTAAACCAGTGCGGCTCCGGAGTTGATCCTAAAGAGATGCCGGATATTCCAAAGTATAATGGAGCATCGGATCCACATGAATACATAACTACTTATACCACAGTTATGAAGGGAAATGATTTGGTTCCACATGAAATCGAATCAGTCTTGCTAAAGAAATTTGGCGAACCCCTAACTAAAGGGGCTTTAACATGGTATTCACTTTTACCTGAACACTCAATTGATTATTTTGATATATTTGATTATTTCATCAAAGCTCACGCTGGAGCGAGGAAAGTTCAAGCTAGGAAAGCATATATTTTCAGAATCACTCAAGACGACTCAAAGTTGCTGCGAGAGTTCGTGATCCGGTTTCAAAAGGAGAGAATGTTTGTCATGATCTAATTCCCATTATAGATCGTGATGATGCCCAACGTCGTCCTTAGGCAAGCCAATAATGAACTATCAATTTAATTATTGATTTTATTTTTTGAAATTATGGGTTTTATTAAGTAAAGAAAATTAGGCGTAGAAAAACATGGAGATATAAAGCATTAATAAAAAAAAAAGGAAAAAGGTGACAATACTAGATAAATACCATAAACATCTACTAGGAATTTAAAAATCCCGGTCTACCGAGGTCGTATGACCCGATCCATAATGCTATTTCATAGCACTGCCAAGGCGTACAGCTCGAGCCACAGGAATAGAGAAACTCTTCGAACTACGAGTCAAACAATTACAACACAAGGATGGTCACATAAAGAAAGCATACTTTTTACCAAATATCAAGTATTCCGCCAAAACTCAAGGTAATGAAGCTCGGCCTAACATAATCCCTAATCAAAATCCAATTACAAATTTAAGTAATTAAACTAACAAGTTGAGTTCAAATGATACAAATATTGCATGATAAAGTTCTAAGTCTACCCGGACATAAACATGATTTTAGCTACGTACGGACTCTCGTCACCTCATGCGTACGTAGGACCGAAACTAGTAGCAAATAATGGAAAGGTATTATAACAGCAGAACAATTCTTTGTTATTTTAAAGTCAGGGGACTTGGTTCTATGAAAAGTGACTCATAATACCAGGGAAGTCAACGACGGAAAATGGGGACCAATTGGGAAGGACCTTACTGGATTTAAGCTATAACCGAAAAAGGCTCGTATCAACTAAAAAATAAATATGGAGTTAAGTTACCAAGTACTGGAACGTGACCTATTTCAATAGGTACTATTATTGAAGATCAATGATTATACTAAAAGTATGCCCTGCTCTTTTTTTTCCTTCGTCCAGTTTTTATCCCAAATGAATTTTTTTTGGCAAGGTTTTTAACGAGGCAACAACATAAAGCGTACTACAGAGATAAGTTGTTAATGTCAATTGGAAGTTCAGTGTTCGAATCCTCATATTTTGCATTTGAACACTGGGAGCGAAAGATGCTCCTACCCGTGTAGGTCGTGATTGAAAGCACTAAAAGTGTCTGTCACGACCCTATTTTCCCACCTCAAAATGGCATGATGGCCCCTAGTCTCTAAGACCAGGTAGGTATAACATGCGATATGAAATAGCAGAAATAATAATAAAAATTTAGATTAACCATGTAAACTATCATAATAGAACACAACAGTATTGCTGACAACAACTCCCCAAAACCTGGTAGAACAAAGTCATAAGCTCTACAAGAATGTACTAATAGTCTCGTAATACAATACTATTTTCGAACAAGAAATAAAAGTAGAATTTCTAAAAATAGAAGGTTACTCCAAGGCCTGCAAATGCTGAGCAGGTATACCTTGATGTCTAAAAAAGCAGCTAGTCAATCGATCTCTAACGTCCAGCACGGGTAGACGTACCTGGATCTGCACAAAAATGTGTAGAAGCATAGTATAAGTACACCACAACGGTACCCAGTAAGTATCTTGCCTAACTTTGTGTGGGGGAACTACCCCTTAGGATTTGGGTTGATTGTGTTATTTGTGTTATGTGAAAGTCGTGTACTCAAGGTGACGAGTGGGTTAACGACTTTTACAACTTTAACATTATTAACTCAACAAGAGGATATTCCACAAAATAACAACTTCAAGTAAAAGTAATACAATGATTAAAGAGGTAACAAGACAATACAGAAGAAAATAACTTCAACTAAAGCATATAAGAGCAAAATAACAAGTGTTGACAAGTGTCCAATAAATCATGTAAGGGTAGATTAACACATGTAAGAGTAGGTTAACAATATGGGATATAACATGTTATGTCCATTCAATTAAAGGCATGTAAAGAGTCTAAATAACCTAAATCGGACAATTACCACATATAGCCCGTGTATCCACCCGTCACCTTGCGTACACGGCTTTCACATAACACAAATAGCATAATAACTTAAATACTAAGGGGTAGTTCCCCCACACAAAGTTAGGCAAGATACTTACCTCAACTAGGCCAACTCAACCCTCCATAATAGCTTTTTCTCTAAAATTTGCCTCCACACGACTCAAATCCAACAAATAGTGACTTAATATCATCAGACAATGCAATGAAAAACAATTACAATAGAAAAAGATTTGATTTTTATAAAATTCCTAAAAAGTCAACAAAAGTCTATCCCGGGCCCGCCCGGTCAAAACCCGAGCGCAAGGGTGGATTCAGAATACCCATAACCCCACGAGTCCATATATGTGTTTTGTTTTTACATCCGAGTCGACATCAACTCTCAAAACTCAATTCTTCATTTTTCAAAAACTTGACAAAATTTCCCAATTTTTCTTTTTTATTCTCATAAATATGATGCTAAATCTAAGATTTAATCATGAAATATTGTTGGAAATTGATTAGAATCGCTTGCCTAATGTTTGTAGATGAAAATCCCCTCTACAAATCGCCTCTACCGAGTCTAGGGCTCTAAAATGTGAGAAACTTAGACTACATCCCGACTTTCCAACCCTTATGTCCAGCTGCGGATGTCGCATTTGCAACACAGGTTTCGTATTTGCGACCCCTCGCAATTGCAAACCAGGGATCACATTTGCGAACCCTGACAGCCTCAATAGAAGTCGCAATTGCGACAAAGGCTTTGCAATCGCGAAGCTGGCTACCATCGCAAAAACAACTAAGTGGTCGCAAATGCGACCCTAACCAAGGACTGTTGACTTTGCAAATACGAAGGGGAAGGTCGAAATTGCGACATCAGACCACCCCTTGTCCACTTCACAATTGCAAGGCTGGTGCTCGCAATTACGACATCAGAGCACCAGCACACCAGCAATTACAGTTTCACTTCAAAACACTTCTAATCACGTCCGAAACTCATCCGTGCCCTCGGGGATCCAAACCAAATATCCACACAAGTCTTAAAACATAATACGAACTCGCTCGCGCGATCAAAACACAAAAATAACGTCTAGAACTACAAATCGGACACCAAAATGCATGAATAATAAACTTCAAGAACTTCTAGAATCCTATCAAATCAACTCCAAATGCTACCAAATTTTGCAGAAAAGTTCTAAATATCATAACGGACCTATTCCAAGTTCCAAAACCAAATTCCAAACCCGATAGCCAAAAGTCAACCTACGGTCAAATTCTAAACCTCAAATTGCCAATTTTAGAAAAAATAACACAAATCATCCTATGAACCTCCGAATTTGATTTCGGGCATACGACCAAGTCCAAAATAACAATACAAAGATATTAGAGCCACAAAAACACCGTTCCGGGGGTCGTTTTCACAAAAGTCAAAGCTTGGTCAGCTTTTCTAACTTAAGCTTCTAAGCCAAGAACCAAATCGTCTAAATCAACCCGAAATCCTCCCGGAACGAAACCAATCAACCCCGTAAGTCATAAAACCTAAATTACACATGTGTGAAGCCTCAAAAGGGGAAACATGGCGCATATACACAAAACGACCGGACGGGTAATTTTGGTTGGCAATGGAAATTTTGATATTGGGGTCGGATTGGATTTCCGGAAGTTGGAGTCGGTTCGTTGTGTCATTTCTGACTTGTGTGCAAAATTTGAGGTCATTCGGACGTGATTTCATAGGCTTCGGCATCGTTTGTGGAATTTGGAAGTTTGGAAGTTCTTAGGCTTGAATCGGAGTGTGATTTGGTGTTTTGATGTTGTTTTGGGTAATTCGAAGGTTCAACTAAGTTTGTATATTGATATACGACTTGTTAGTATGTTTGGTTGAGGTCCCGAGGGGCTCGGGGTGATTCCAGATGGTTAACGGGGAGTTTGGAACTTGGTAATTGCAGTTAAAGCTCCTGCTGCTAGTGTTTCCGCACCTGCACAGTGGGGACTGTAGGTGCGAGGTCGCAGGTGCGCTTGGGGAGCCGTAGATGCGGATATAGAGGAGTTTGGCTTTTTCTGCAGAAGCGTAAAGTGAGGTCGCGGGTGCGATGTGTTAGCCGCAGATGCAGAACCTGGTGCATTAAGTGAGTTCCGCACCTGCGATTGAAATTTCGCAGGTGCGGTGTCGTAGAAACGGGCAAATGGACCGCAGGTGCGGTTCCACTAGGCTGAAAGTATAAAAAGGAGACAGCGCGAATTTTTGTTCATTTCCACCATTTTCAAGTCAGACCTTGGAGCTTTTGGAGTTATTTTGAAGGGGATTCAAGGGTTTTTCAGTGAGGTAAGTTGCTTGAGCTCTAATACTCCTAGCTATGGTGTTTTCTCGTTGATTTCTCACCTAATTAGTATGATTTTTTAAGTGAAATAAAGGGTTAGGGCTTGGGATTTTGGAGAGAGTAATTTGGGGAGGGACCAAATGAGGTCGAATTTTGATAAATTTGGTGTAGTTAGACTCGTGAGTGAATGGGCTTTCTAGTTTTGGTATTTTTGTCGGATCTCGAGACGTGGGCCCGGGGCCGGGTTTGAGTGAATTTAGGGATTTGGCCTATAATTTGGTATTTTTCTTGTGCAATTGGTTCCCTTAGCCTATATTGATCATATTGTATTGCTTTTGGCTAGATTCGGGACGTTTGGAGGCCGATTTGAGAGGAAAAGGCGTTGCGGAGTAGGATTTTGGCTTGGTTTGAGGTAAGTAATGCTTTCAAACTTGGTTCTGAGGGTTCAAAACCCCGAACTACGTGTTATGTGGTTATTACTGAGGTGACGCACATGCCAAGTGACGGGCGTGTGAGCGTGCACCGTGAGAATCGTGACCTGGTTCATTCCATGGCACCGTTGAATGACTCTTTCTTGTTGATGTCCGTGTTTCCATTATGTGATAAAGTAATTGAGCTGTAAATCATGTTAGATATCATGTTAGGGCTTCACGCCGATACTGTTGGGACCCACGAATGGTCATTTCTTGTTATCATTCACTAATTTCACTATTATTTTGTACTCAGTCATATTCATGCATTTCATATCGTATCTCAGTCTCTGTTGTTATTATTGGCATAGAATATCATTGTTTCCGGACTAGTTTCCATGACATTGTGAGGGTGAGACTGGAGAGTAATGACTGAGTGAGGCCGAGAGCCTGGTTATGAGTGACAGTTATGGGCCGGGCTGCACGCCCCAGCAGTTATATTGATTATGATAGCACTTGGGCCATAGGAGCCCCTCCGGAGTCTACACACCCACAGTGGGCGCGGATGATATTACTGAGGGATGGATTTCCCTGGACATGGATTGGTCTGAAGTATTGATATCTGGAGATGGATTTCTCCACAGGGTGTGATTACCCGTATTCCTTGGTACCGGGTGACTTATAGTCGGTGATGAGTATGTTCCACGGATGGATTTCCCTGGGCCCGTGTCCATATTCAGTACCGAGTGGTTGAGCACCTGAGAGTGGGAGCAGTGTGCATTTCATGCAGTCGGTGCATTGGCATGTAGAGGCAGTTGAGTTATACATTTTTAACTATTCAGATCTGCATTTACCTTATTACTTTGAGTTGTCTATTTAACTGAAAGCATGCCTACGTTTTCTGTACGTTGTTTCTATTATGTCTGTTGAGGTTGAGTTTGTCACTACCATTCAGTCCATTGTTTGTACTCGTTACTTACTGAGTTGGTGTACTCACGTTACCCCTGCACAACTTTTTAGAAAATGATAAAAAGAAGGATACCCCTATTGTCATTCCAAAAAACCTTGTGTGCAGATCCAGGTATCTCTGGGCACGGTAGCGGCTGCTGATATTTTCTATTGCTGATCATCGGTGTTAGTAAGGTAGCTGTCTGGTGACCGCAGCCCTGCTTTCTTCTTCTCTATCTTCCTCGTAGTTTTATTTTGGATTTTTCCCAGACTATGTTGTCTTATTATTACCAGAACAGTCGTAGTAGTTGCTCATTACTCAGTGACACCCTGATGTTTGGGGC
Source organism: Nicotiana attenuata (assembly GCF_001879085.1). Classification (NCBI taxonomy): domain Eukaryota; kingdom Viridiplantae; phylum Streptophyta; class Magnoliopsida; order Solanales; family Solanaceae; genus Nicotiana; species Nicotiana attenuata. The sequence goes on from NW_017670612.1 coordinate 148,247, forward strand.
TTTATTTTCCGCATTTCTATTTTTGAGTTCAACTCTTGTTTTCTTATAAAACTCTACTAAATATGATGTCCTTTGGCATAACTTTTAATGAATTATTGAAGTATTGTGGAAGTCAGCTAAACTAGTACTATTGATAGGCGTCATCACGACAGATTTGAGTTTAGGGTCGTATCATAGAAATTTTCGGACATTATCAATAGAAAAACATATATATATATATATATATATATATATATATGTGTGTGTGTGTGTGTGTATATAAAATATCTTTTGCTAACTAAAAACTGGGAGAATTTAAGTAAGAAAGGTACCTTTCATTTCAAAATTCCTGGCCCAAAAGCGAGTCCAGAATAGTTACAAAAGTTATAGTTACAAGGGTTTTAAAAAGAAAAAACCACACCTTTGTAAATTATTTTAAGGAATTTTTACATTCCTATGCCAAATAGGAAACCTTATTACCCTCAATGTTTAAGGTTTAACTTAATTACACTTAGTATACCAAATTACCAATTCTATACCATAGTGTATTTTAAGGGTACAATTAATGCAGCGTATATCCCTCCTTAATTCAAGGTACCGTATATCCCACCCCTCCCACGTTTCTCTCTCCCAATCCCTCATCCTCACCCACGTTTATGTACTGTTATTAAACATAAAAAGAATCATGTAACTAAAATTATATTTCAGAGAAATTCTTTAGTTCTTATTTGTCTTCAGAGGAACTCTTTTCTTGGTCCTTCCGAAAATGTGTCGACAAAGTACGTACCTTACAGAAATTTGCAGAAAACGATATCAAGTAACTGGTCGAGCTTAATGATCTTCAAAAATAAATTAGGTAATTCGTATCTTCAAAATGGGTTTCGAAAAGAATAATGAATGGCATACGTGTCTAATTTATTTACGCGATCAAGTAATTAATGTAGAAGTTTTAGTCGTTTTTGATTTGTGAAAACAGAAAACAAAGCATCTACAATCAGAATACAAATAATCTACAATTTATCTACAAAATATCTACAAACTGGGTACATTGAATTTTAATATCCCAATTCCCATTCAATTGTAGTTTAATTGGGATTTTCGACATAATTGCGTTTTTTGCAGAATATTTGTAGAAGTTTTAGTCTTTTTTGATTTTTGAAAACAGAAAACAAAGCATCTACAATTAGAATACAAATAATTTATAATTTATCTACAAAATATCTACAAACTGGGTACATTGAATCTTTATATCCCAATTCCCATTCAATTGTAGCATAATTGGGATTTTTGACATAATTGCATTTTTCAGAAGATTTGTAGAAATTTTAGCAGTTTTTTATTTGTGAAAACAGAAAATAAAGCATCTACAATCAGATTATAAATAACCTACAATTTATCTACAATTTATCTACAATTTATCTACAATTTTTGCAATATGTCTTCTTCTTCTTCTTCTTCAAGTTTCAATCTGAAATTCAGTCAAAACCAAGTCTAATCTTCACCAAAACCCATCAAAATTGAGATATAAACTCCAAACCGTATTCCCGATTATTTTCAACAATACCCAATCCAAACAAATAATGATTTTTGAAAATCCAAATTTGAATTTAAAGCTTTCAAGCTTTTTAATGTCTGTCAATGGTGGAATTGCTGCTCTCTCTTTATTTTCTTTGTATTACTGAAATTTGCGATTGAGAAATAGAGAGAGATATAGAGAGAATGTCGACGAACTGAGCTTTTGCAGAACTGATTTCTACAATTTGATTCGAATTTGTTGACGGTTTTGTCTTTTTTTGATTTGTGGCTTAAGGAAAAATATCGAAGAACAGAGTTTTTGCAGAAAAGAGTCTATGTAATTTGATTTTAAATTGAAGATATAGGATTTGCGTTTCAAATTTGATCTGAAGGTCACTAAATCAATTAGAATATTCTGTTCCTGATTTGTAGCGCGCCTAATTAGGAAGGAATCAGCTCCCAATAATTAGTATTTAATGAATGGTATAATAACTGTAGAAAAACTGTGAACATGGCGGGTAAATATGAAACTATGCACATTTTTGGTAATAAGGTTTCATATATGGTATATGAAGGAAAAAGTCTCTTATTTTAATCTGCTTTATTAGCAGAGGTTGAAGGTTGAGAAGCCTTTTCTTGCATCTTTCGTGTTTAAAGGCTATTCATTTTTGGGCTCAACGTCTTCACCTTCCTATTCAAATTCCGAGGACTCGGAGCAAGTTTCCAAAGAGCTTGAAGTAGAGTGCCGGGCAGAAATGTTCTCGAATGAGGTTATTTCTAAAATAAGAGCTTCGGCAATGCAGTCATCTACATTTGCACTGCCATTTTTGGCATCCTCCAAAGTCTTCCGCCTCATTCTATAAACAGCATGAATTTTCTCAAGAAAGAAAGAATCCTTTGAGCTCGAAATCTGGCTTGGAATTTGTGGATCTTCGAATGCAGCCGCTCGTTGTCAACCTTTAAAATGTTGTAGGCCCCCCCACAGGTCAGAATTGGTTTTGGCATGTTTCCGATTTTGTTTCATGACCTTTCAGAGCCTTTTCTCCATTTGGCCCTCTTCTCTTCGGTCGTAGTAGCTTCCTCGGTCTTGGAGTGTAAGTTAGCTTCCGATTGTTGATTCTTTCCATGGAAGCAGGCTCATGCTCGGTAGTCAAAGTAACAACATCTTGCAACTCTGCCCATTTAATCTTCAACTCAGCAAGCTCGGCATGTAGCTGAGTGGCTTCTTGACTATGAACCATTTTTTTGTTCCGTTTGGTCCAGGCGAGCCTTGAGTTCGCCCATTTGAGCAAGTTTGGCTAATAAGACCGGAAGGCGTTCAACAAGTTGATCCCGCTCAGCTTGAAGCACTTCCTTGTCAAATATCATCTTTTGTAAACCTTCGGAGGCAAGAAGTTTAGCATGTCAAGTTAATTTTCAAATTGACATAGATGGTGAAAATAAGTATAAAGAAGAGGAGAGGAAGATGAATGGTACCGGAGCAGAAAGATGCATGATGTTGTTGATTAAACATTCGGTGGATAGAGCAACCATTTTCCTCTAATTATTTTCCGTAGCTAGAGGTTTCAAGTAATTGGTTACCCCAAGTGGTTTGGAGAGTAAGTCGCATTCATCCAAAACTCTAAAGGTAACCTTACATTTACCATTAGGGTTTCAGATGGAAGTAGGGAAGACATTTTCTATGTTCCCTTGATTAGGTGATCGGGGAAAACATGCACTTTGCTCTCAATTGGTGGTGACCGGTGGTGGAACAGGAGCCGATGGTGGAGCAGAAGTTGGGGCAGCACCTAAAGCAGAACCCTTCTGACCGGAGGGAACAACTGGAGCCTTGAAATGAGAATTAGAGATTTTAGCCAATTCATACTCTTGAAAGAGTCCTGCCATGTCCTCCGGTTGAACTCTTGGTGTTCTTCTTCTTCTTCCTTGAAGAGAAATCATTTCAGCATCATACTCGATTACTTCTTCATCAAGGACCACAGTGTTCGATCCTTTCGGAATCTCCTTTATAACCGGGGGCTTCTCTTTAGCCGTAGTCTTAGAAGGATGACTTCTTTTTGGCTTTTTCCCTTTGGGCCGGGGATTGATTTATAATGCACCTTCACCGCGCTGCATCACGAGTCCTTTTTTGATCAAGGGCCACTTGAAGTTGTTGTTGGTCCACCTTTGATTTGAGTGAAACATCGACAAATTGGATAAACATAGGACCCCTTTGGAAGGCCTGAGGTTGAAACATGAGAAGTTATAAATCTGTTACCAAATAAAGGCACATGTCAACAAGAAGGGAAAGATGAAGATGTTCTTACCGTGATTCTTGTACTTTCAGTTTTTTCTTTATTGAAATGTTTTTCCACAAGCGGAGTTCCAGCATGGAAGTATCCAAAATCTTATGAACCCATTGCGTTAGGTTCTCTACTCCTTGGATAACCAAGACAGTGGCTAAAATAGAAGGAACAAAAGTTTAAGTAAGAGTGAAAACACTTTCAAAATGAAAAAGAAAGAGATATTTGAGAAGACTTACGAGTATAGTTTCAAGCTTCAGGAATGGGGGATGCTGATACTGGTAAAATATCTCCAGGAGCGATGACAAAAGACCTTTCCATTAAACAAGGGTTATTATCATCATCCACGTTGGTGACGATGGCATTGTAACCATGTTTGCTGAGTTTGATCACGCCTCCTCGAAAGATCTTGGGAGCATAGAGGTGGATCAGGTGTGCAAGAGTGAGGGTTTCTTGTGCCCGAGAACACAAATATGGGAGGCATGCTACCGTACGCCATATCGATGGACCCATCCGAGCCAAGCAAACTTGGTAGTTCTAGCAAATTTCCAAAATAATAGGGTCTATTTTCTTGCCAAGTCTGAGGGTAAAAAGTTATGTATAAACGAAAACATATCCTGGTTTGCTGAAAATTACCCTCTCCACTTCGAGTGGGGCCAAAACTTTAATATTCTTTCCGTCACAATCCTCCTTCAATAGGATATTGCTCGGGCGAATAGAAGAAGGATATTCATTAACCGCTCTTTTTCTGTCATCGTCGGGGTTGGAGAAAGTATTTTGGACCTGGAGATCCTTTTTAAAAGACCATTTAGAAGGGATGATTGTATTTGTTATGGGGAATTCAGCATCAGAGTTCTTGGTTTGCTATTCTTGGATGGTCCGCCACCAATGCAAGCTCCGGCGCCGGTATATGAAGGGAGAGACGAAGTCATAGTAAGATTGTTATGTTTGGAAGCAGAGGATGAGTTACCGGAAAAGGAAATAACGGAAGACATGGTGACTAAAAAGGTGATATTTAATATTCAAACTCGATGGTTTTGTTGAGAAAAGGGAATTACAGAGAGTTCTAAGAGATTTGATGAAGAAGTGCGAAAAAGGTGAAAGATAAAATTGGTGAAAGAGAGGAATTCTATAGGCAGTTCAGTTTAAAACCATCATTACCAAAGTAACTAGCGAACTCGCTCATCAAATCGCGGAGAAACACGTATTAAGTCCATTAAATGCGAAGAGACGTGCATCCTTTCAAGTGACAGAAGCCGTTCAAGAACTTACTCGCCAAGAAAATAGAAGGTTTTATCTACTTTCCGATCACATCAAGTTGAGTCGCCGGAAAGTGGGGGGACTATAGGTATTAGGTAAAATTTACAGCTTGCAGGTATAGGTTTCTAGAGCAGACACATGGCAGTACTAACAAGGTGGAGATGAGTCAGCACATAGTTAATACCAGATACAAGCACGTAATCGGTATTGTGTAAATTTTGAGGATGTAAAGGTCGAGGAAGAGAATTTGAGAATAAGTTGCCGACTGGAGAGAGCAGCATTAAAGGAGCAACCGTTACAAAAAATCATAGCATTTATTCCCAACGTTATGCAACCATCAAGGAGGAAATTTTATTTATCTTTAAGAGGACGCGATTTAGGGATGTTGTCTCCTCAGATTAACTATAAATGACAATATTTGTGCTCAATATAGGGATATGAAATACTGGAACTACAAATGCTATCATTCTTTCTCTCATTTTCCTAAGCTTTATAAATTGTTATCAAGTGTTACCAGTTATTCTTTAGATCCGATGAGATTAATCTGAAGTCATGGCTTGTTCTTTCTGTAAATATCTTTATTTTATTTCCTTTATTATTTTATTAATCAGATCAATTTAATTCATGTGTCTATAAACACATTTATAAATTCTACTGTTCCTCTTTTGCGGGTAAACAGTTAAACCCCCCCCCCTTCCCTCGTGGGGGCTTAACGGACGACAAAGTGTTTGTTAACACTTCATCAGTGATGCGTAGGGGGTAAAAAACAATCATCAATTTAGTTCTTTTTCTTTCTTTAAATTAGACTTCTTCATCATCCTTTTTATTTCTCTTTACTTCTTTATTCTGGAACATATCTTGAGTGTAGCTTTGGGATTTCATCCGATTTTCTTTTCTCTTTCTTCTCTTTTTTGTCTCTTCCATAAAAGCCCTCATTTTATTATGACACCTCCTTGAACAGCTGTTTCTCGATTTCCTTTAAGATTTTTGAAAACCCACATCTTTATGGAGTTTGCTTGCTTTTTTTTTTTTGAGTCTTTTTTTTTAAAGTCCATCATCAAGATGGAGGAGTTAGGCATGACTCCAACCTGTGTATTTCAAAAATAACAATTACACGGAGGAGGACATAAACCTCAGCCTCGATTACATAGTGTAGATTGACTAAGGCCAATCTATTGTACAACTGCAAAAAACAATTTGGACAGAGAATGGAAGCAATCTCCTTACCTATAGACATGTACATAACACCAAAAACTGCTATTACATACAAGTTTGTCACTTCTGCCCGAACCAAAATACTCTCAAGTAATAACATCATTAATTGTAAATTGGTTCCTTCTTGTTGTGAATCTGAAATTCGGAAGGCCATCTTGTTCTAACTGCAAAGAAGCTCTAACTTGTCTTGGAAGAGAAACAGCTTCATTGAAGATAATGTGTTCCTTTGTATTTTCACCCAGGTTAGCAAGTTGATCAGCTACATAGTTGCCTTCTCTAAAAGTATGCACAAAATTAAAATTACCTAGACTGGTTATCTCCCAAATCTGCTCTATAATATGTTTGATCCGCCATGGTGGCTTCATCCTTCTGTTGATAATAGAAACAATTAACAGGGAATCTGTCTCCACAATAACATTTTGAAGTCCTAAGCTATTGCACAATTTGATACCATGTAAAACTGCCTTAGCTTCAGCCATGTTATTGCTACAATGTCCATAAAATTCAGCAAAGGCTTTCACCATATCCCCCAACTGGTCTCTAATAATACCTCCACCTCCAGCTGATCCAGGATTTCCTTTACTGCACCCATCTACATTGAGTTTAACCCAACCTCTATCTGGTTTCTTCCACCAAACTGCTTGAGAATGGATACTATGTTGAATCTTCTCTATAGTCCTACACTTTTCTAGCCATACATGTGGAAGAGTAAGACTGGGGAATTGACAGTTAAGCATCAAAGATAAGCAATTAGAGACTTGTTGAATAATATGCCATCTTGACATGTGAATATCTTCAAATCTTGCTGAGCATCTATTCTTCCAAATCTCCCAACAGATAAGTGAAGGTAAACACTGCAGAACCATAGAGTGAACTAAGCTTCTTTCCTTAGCTAGCCACCAATTCATAAGAGTTTGCCTTATCTGATCCTTGATAAACCTAATGCCATAAGCATTGCAAAAATAGGACCATATCTGTGTTGCTATTTGACTACTACTGAAAAGGTGTGAAATGGTTTCCTCATCATGATTATTACAACAACAACATTTTGAGGGAATCATAATACCAAATTTCTTAACAACATCATCAGTAGGGATCCTAGCTTGTAGAAGTCTCATCATAAAGAATGAGATCTTGAATGGCATTTTTTTATGCCAGATCTTCTTACATGTCAGAGACTCCCCCTTTTTCTTCCTAACAATATCCCACGCTGACTTACAAGTAAAGACTCCAGAATTTTCCAGCATCCAGTAAGGGCAATCATTCCTCAGTTCATTGATATCCACTTCCTGAACTACGTTAACCACATTGAGAGGCAATACCTCCAGTAATTTCTCTCGTCTCCAAGAACCTGCCTGAATAAAATCCTTCACCAAAGTATTCTTGGGTGTTCTAATAGCATGAACTAGATTAGCTAAAGCTCCTAGACCAGTCCAATTGTCCCACCAAAAAGAAATTTGACCTCTTCCTATCTTCCAAAAAATAGCAGGTTCAACATCTTTTTTTATGTCCATTAGTCTTTTCCAAGTATGAGATTGCCCATAGACCCATTTCTTTGCAACAGAGTGAGATCTTTTACAATATTTAGCCTCCAAGAATTTCTTCAACAAGGTATTTTGAGTCCTAAAATTCCACCAGAGTTTGGCAGAGAATGCATTGCAAGTGTCTTGTAAAGACCTGAAACCAACTCCCCCTTCTTGCACTGGAAAGCATAAATAGCTCCAAGCTATCCAGTGCCTTTTGTTTCTACTATCCTCCTTTCCCCAGTAGAAGTTAGCAATAATTTTATCAATCTGGTTCAAAACTGTTTTAGGAGGGTGAACCACAGCTAGTAGATGCAAAGGAAGTGCATGCAACACAGATTTAATTAGGACTGCCTTCCCACCATAGGATAATAATCTTCCTTGCCACCCTTGCATCCGATTAGCAACTTTGGCCACCATGTTGTTGAAGTAAACCACCTTTTTCCTACCTACATAGATAGGACACCCCAGATATATCATCGGAAATTGGCAATAAGAAAAACCAGTTATCCTCGAAATGTCTGTAATTCTAGTATCACCCTCTTTCAATGAAGTATAGAACCCAGATTTTCCTTTGTTTACCATCTGACCTGAAACCTTCTCATAGACTTCCAATTTAGACATCATTAATATTAATGAGGTAGGATCAGCAGAAGAAAAGAGGATAGTATCATCCGCATAACACAAATGAGATATGTTAGGTCCCTTTTTATCTACTGAGTATGGAATGAACCCTGAGTCAATTAGGTTGTCCATAAGCCTAGATAAAAGTTCTGCACCAATGACAAACAGGGATGGAGAGAGAGGATCTCCCTGCTTGATTCCTCTGCTAGACTTAAAAAAACCATGTCTAACTCCATTTATGTTAATAGAGTACCAAACATTAGTCATAAGTCTCCATACAATATCAATCCAGATTTCTGAAAAACCCATCTGTCTAAGTACTTGACAAAGATATTCCCAAGAAACTCTGTCATATGCTTTAGCCATATCCAGTTTCAATACCACATTCCCACTTGCAGATGGTTTAACAATATTGTGGACCATATCTTGAGTCAACATGATATTTTCAGTAATTGATCTCCCCTTGATGAACCCTGTTTGATTAGGAGACACCAACTTCTGCATCAAGGGACTTAGTCTTTGGTTCACCAACTTGGACAGGATCTTGCATGAGAAGTTACTAAGACTGATTGGTCTTAGCTCTGTGAAAGATTGTGGATAGTCCACCTTAGGAATTAGGACCAGACAAGTATGAGTAAATGCCTTAGGAATTTGATTACCTGCAAAAAAATCAAGAACCATTAGTAGTAAATCCTCTTTTATTATCTCCCAACATGAGTGATAGAACTTCCCAGAGACACCATCAGGGCCTGGTGCACTCTGAGAGCTCATTGAAAATACCACATCTTTTAATTCCTCCATGGTTGGTACTGCTATAAGTTTTTCATTATCTGCATCATCAATGATTGTAGGAATGCACCCCAGAACTGAGAAGTCATTGTCAAAGTTCTCCCTTGTGAACTGATTCTGAAAGAAAGAGATTGCTTCATGAGCAATTTCCTCATCACCCTCAACCCACGTTCCATCTTCCTTTCTCATCTTTTTCAAAGTTAACCTCTTCTTTCTTCCTTTAACAACAGAGTGAAAAAATTTAGAATTAACTTCTCCTTCCACAAACCATTTAACCCCTGATTTTTGTTTCCAAAAGGACTCTTCTTTCTTGTAAGCTCTCACCAATAAAGCATTAGCCTGATTTAAGCCAGCTCTATTCACCTCAGAATTATCGGCAATGATGTTGGTCTCCATCTCCTCTACTTTGTGTTCTAGCTCTTCAATCTTGTCAAAAATATTGCCCAGAGTATTCCTGGACCATTCAGACAACTTCTTGCAAGTATTTTTCAGCTTCATGTGGAATTTCCACATTGGTGATCCCTGCACCTCCATATTCCAAGCTTGCTCTACCACCCTGCTAAAATCTGCTTCTTTGGTCCAGAAATCCAAGAACCGAAAGTACTTAATAGGTTCTCTGTGTGTAGTTTTGGCAATGACAAATAGGGGAGAATGATCCGACCCAGTCCTGATCAAGTGATTGACACTAGTTGAATCAAATAGGTTCAACCACTCTTGATTGATCAAGACCCTATCCAATCTTTTCCATATCCTCTTCTCTGGACACCATCCATTGCACCATGTGAAGATAGATCCAGAGTAACCTGGATCAATGAGTTCACAATCCATAATACACTGTATAAAAGGTAAGCTTTTGGACATTCCGTGAGGCTTACCTCCTTTCTTTTCACCAGGATCCACAATACAATTAAAATCCCCTGCAATGAGCCAAGGTAGTTTGTACCTATCTGCAATGTCCCTCAAGCTATCCCACAAATCTTCCCTAAGTACAGCATCACACTTAGCATAAACAGCCGATATTATAATTGTATCTCCATTCCACTTGATTTCACATGTAACTTGTTGCTCACTCTCTTCAATAACCCTGCATTCCAGTAGCTCATCCCAAAAAATCCATATTTGACTATTACTGTTGGCATAAGCATTTGCATATCCTAAAATTCTTTTGTATTTGTCCAATTTAGCAGCTTTACAAAAAGGTTCACATAGAGCTACAAAAGGAAGTTTTTGTGATCTAATAAGTTGCTTAAGTCTCTCAAGAGCACCATTAGAATTGATGCTCCTGATATTCCAAAATAGGGACTTAATCATTAGATTATTTGGAAAGGTGTAGTTCCTGTGAGGTTTTCACAGGCTGATATGTAGAGTGTCTACCACCCCTTCCTCTTGTTATTTGTCTGCCACCTCTAGTGTTACCTCTGCCCCTGCCTCTACCCCTAGTAGAAAGATGAACTTTGTTGTCGATGGTGTCCAATTCTGATGTCACAGCAATATCCACTAATGATTGAGTACAAAATGTATCAACTAGAATGTCTGCATGATCATCACTATTATCTCGAGGAGGATCCATCAAAGTATCAGCTTGATCATCACTGTATATCTCTTCACTGTCAACACTAGCATACTCCTCACTTGCTTCTGAGCTCTCTTCATCAGCATAGTCCATGTCTTTTGAGCTACTCTCTTCTTCTGAAGAAGAATCAGATTGTTGTCCATGTTTTAAATCATATACATAATCACTATTCTGCTCCTCTTCCAAGTTTGTGCCACTGATAAGCTTCAAATAATTACTTTGGATTTCTCCGCGGTCCATGTCATAGGTTGCTTCGACATTTTGTGAGTTGAACACATTTGGCTTCTCTTTTTGGTTTGATGTTTGCCCCACTTCCATTTGTTTCACATTATCAATTTTATACATCCGAAGCTGAATTATATTATACGATATTTTGTAAAATTAACCCTAAATTTTAATTTACTGTAATCTATAGCCATTGTTCGGAACGTGAATCATATACGTCTATACTATTAAGGGAATTGTCTCAATTTAATTATTTGTAAGACAAAGTTATACTTTGCAAAATTCACAAAGACATATCAAACATTTCATAATAATATATTTTTCCATCATTTTCAAGATTTATTCATAAATATTTCTCTTTAACACCTAATTTACAACTCCTTTTATCACACACAAAAATATAAATAAATAAATTATGCAAAGCATTTTCAAAAGTATAATTAGCTCTCCCTGATGGTTGTTATCTATCATTTCATAATATATCGTATAGTATTGTATTGTATTGTGCTTTATCATTTTGATGTATACAATATTTGGATAGATTGTATTGTTTGTCATCATTTCATTATGTCATGCACCAACAATAAGAATAAACTAGTAATATTATAAAGAAAAAGTAAGGTACGAGGTAATATTATTATATAAAAAAGTAGAATAAATAATACAACAACAACAACTCAGTAAAATCCCACTAGTGGGGTCTGGGGAGGGTAATGTGTACGCAGACCTTATCCCTACCCCGATGGAGTAGAGAGGCTGTTTCTGAAAGACCCTCGGCTCAAGAAAACAAAAAGATAAAAGTGACACTTTTCTTTATTACGTAATAATGTATTTAACGATACGATACAATAAATTTAAATAACAATCAAAATAATATTATATTTAAAGTAACAATACGATACAATACAATATGTAACAGCTATCCAAATAATTGGCTAACTTACTTTTCTTTAATTGTGCTTTACTCCACAATATTAGCCCTTTTGGACATAACAAAATTTTCAATTTTTTTCGAAATCAGCGTTTGATCATAAAATTTTCAATTTTACTTGAAGATGCATTTTGGAATTTTTCAAAAATTTGAAAAACTCCAAAAAGCTATTTTTCAAAATTATCACTCACAAAACTACAAACCCAAATTATATTCAATGTCCAAACACATTTCTAATTTTCAAATACCATTTTCAGTTTATTTTTTTTTCATTTTTTTGGAATTTTACAATTTTATGTCCAAACGCCCACTTAACCTCGGACCAAGCACAGGGAAAAGAAACAAATTTCACCTTCAATTCCCAAATTCAAACATTTCTCAATTCTCAATTTTCACATAGTAGAAGAAGAAAATGGGGAACCCAAAGAAACAATCAAGTGATAGGAACGAGGAATTACATACGGCGGCTCGATCTGGGGACCTAACCGCTGTTCAAACAATATGCAGTACCAATCCTTTAGCCGTCAACTCCAGGGATAAACACTCTCGCACCCCGTATGTTTTCTTTTCATTTACTTCTTCAACTTTAAACTTTACTATCAATGAATTTGACTATTCACATGCCTTTATTTAGCTAAAATTAGTCTTAAACCAAATGGGGTTTTGTTAAAATTGATACCTGAAGGTGGGAATTTACTACGTGGGTGTAATTTGTTGCTGCAACATCTGAGATTTTATTAGGGTTCAGAAATAATTTATTGAATATATGATGTCGAAGATTCTTTAGCCTATGGTCTTGCGGAAACAGGCTATCTGCCTTCTTAGGGTAGAGTAAGGTTGCGTATATCCTACCCTCTCCAAATCCCACCTGTGGGAATTCAATCGGTTTATAATTGTCGTTGTTGTATATGATGTCGAAGATTTTTTATAGTGGGTATTTCTAGAACTTCACTATTAGGATCTTACCATTGAACCGGTTACACATTTGAATTTATGGGATCAATATGTGATATTTTCTGAAATTTTAGTGATTTTCACATTTATATCTATTCTTTGTATGAAAAATGCTGGGTTCGGTTGAACCCGTCGTTTACATGTCCCTGCATAAATAAATAAAAAATTAACTATTGGAAAGTACTTTGGAGCTAAGTGGCAAATGTTGCTTTGTTGCAGCAGCACACCTTTCGCCTATCGAACTATATATAGGTGAAAATTAAACTGCATATAGGGTTTGCTTCGGGGTAACTGAGGTGATAAGCGAAGAGGAAAAAGCTACATAAATTCATCGCTAGTGAATTATTAGCTAAATTTTGATATATGCTGGGACTATTTGTTAGCCTGATTAACTGTGTGTGAGTTAACTAAATCTCGTATTTCCAACTAACAAGGATGTATATCCACCAGTTCCTCAAGCGATAATAAAATGCTACAATATAGTTTTTGAGGCTTTTTTCTGAGATGAGCTTAAATAGAGCAACATGGTCAGTGAAGATTCATATAGCCGACTCCAACTTGCTTGGGACTAGGATGTAGTTGTTGTTGTATTTTGCTTTTTGAGGCTTTTCTGATTCTATATACCCACTGTATACTTTGTTTCCTTTTGGACATATTGCTTAATTTGTGTTCAAGGACTTCTGTTTTGATTTTAGTCTTGCTACATCATTGGCGCACAGTTTTGTCTATGCTGGAGGGTGAATGTTATTCAGAATGTATTTATTCAACTCTGAGAGGATTCATAGATATCTGCATATCGTTTTAAAGGCTAGTTAAAACTTCTAGCCAGTATTCCTTTTTACCATAATGATGTTTCATCCAAGCATCCGTTCTAAAACACTAAATTGTTAGTTTTGAGTCACAGTAAAAGGGCAGTCCGGTGCACTAAGCTCCCGCTATGTGCGGGGTCCGGTAAAGGGCCGAACCACAAGGATCTATTGTACGCAGACTTACCCTGCATTTCTGCAAGATTGGGTCATACATAGTATATGCAATTTTACAAACAGCCTTCTCCAAAAATCTGAACGGCGGCCTTAAGCTTTCACAATTTCTGCTCATACATCTCCACATTTTCTTCTCTTCTACCATGCTTTTTAGCTGTAAGAATTACTTCAAGGGCATTGCACCTGTCAAAGTGCTGCTTTCATTACCTATTGGGATGCTAGTTCCAGTAAATAATTTATAAGGTTTGGTCTCCATATCTTCCTTCATTTCTGCTGCTTTCATTACCTAAACCCTAAACCTTGACATATGTTTGAGTGTTAAGCGATGTATCTTAACACTTGTTTAATACTCGGGTTTATCTCTTACACTAGCCAGATTCCTGCTTAGGTATTTGGTGCGTTGATATCTCTTAAAAAATATTTCTTTCTTAAAATTTCAGTTTCTAAAACATTATTTTTCACTAATTATTATTTTTTATAATAATGTAATTGAAAATATTATTCTTAATTCAAAACTAATTTTAGTTGGCTATCTAAAAATATAAAAAATTCTTTAGCTAGTGAATTTTTTTTACTCCATTTTGATATTTGACATTAACCATGTTAAATATATGAGTTATTTGAATATATATGTAAATAACCTTAATATTTAAACCATCTGAATAATTATAGATGATCGTCAGATATTAATTAAGAAACACTACATGAAGAAAGACTAACATTTTTCACTCGTAGTGATAATTTTATTTTTGCACTATTCTCATAGGTGTCATTGGAACCCTAAAAATAGCCACAAAGTGAAATAATAACTCATATTTATTGCAAAGCACAAAGGTTGACACGATATAAACGATTCTTTGATTACGACGTGACTCTTATACTACGACTTGAACTCTTATTTGGTATGGCTTTATCTTTCAAAAAATATTTCTATTTTGAAATTTCAATTTCTAAAACTTTATATATATTATAATAATGATTATCTTTATAATGATGCAAGTGAAGATATTATCCTTAATTTAAAATTCACTTTAATCGGCTCTTTGGCCGGATTTATTTTAGTATGACTCCACTTTAAGTTTATCGATATCTCTAGCCCCAAAATTTGAATTTTTAATGCCCTATATATACAAAAATTTTGTTCTTTGAATCATTAAATGTTAAATTAGTTGATTATTATTATAAACCATTGCATATATTGTCTTAAAATTGTCAAGTAGTTTATTTTTCGACACCATACTTGGCCTAACTTCAATGCAAACTACTCAAATTGCATTCCAATTCAAATTCGAATATCATATCAGTTTGTTAGTGATAGTGATTTTTTAAAAGCGACACATGTAAATTAAAAAAAAAAATATTCGAAGATATCCTTATCTTACAATCTATGTATTTGAGTTGAAAGAAAAATATTTGAAATCGATGATATTAACTTTCAAATTTTTTATACTCAACAAAGATGAAACATAAGAAGAAATTTGTTGTCATGTTTTATTTTTCGTTTTTAGATCTTTCTAACATTTTTTCAATATTTATTTTCTTTTATCTTATTTTTTATGTCATTATTTCTTTTGTTACAAAAAATTCATTTATCTCACTATAAAAGGATGAGTTTTTAATAAAAATTGTCTACATATGAACTTTAATTATATTTTTAGTCTTTGGTTGAAATTATTTCATATTTTTCTTTTGGCTTTATCTAATCAGCCTAAATAGGTGCTCACCCGACCACTTAAATTAAAAAATTGAATGATGTGTAATTTATATATAATCCATATATAATATGTGAGAATCGTGTGTTGTCGGTATATCATCTATTTGTATTAGCTATAAAAGTAAACAATAAATATGGCGATTTTTCATAAGATTTCGGTTTTTTGAGTTTATATATGATATAACTTCTATTATAATAATTCTAAAATTGTCTACTAATGTTCAAAAATATCTTATCTTTTTATTATCTTTGAATTAAAAAAAGTAAAAAGTTTTTTCGAAACAATTTTTTTACATTTAAAAAAAAATATTTCACGTCATACCAATTTTTCTTTATATATACTCTTTGTTACACTTAAAAGTCGCTATAGAAACTATCAATTAGAAACCAATTTATTTCTTGTTGAGCTTGAAAAAAAACACCTTTCACATAATCTAATGATTCAAAACTAATATTCTTCAACGAAAAAAATATTATACCCTTGCAATATTGGCTTGACTACAGCTAAATGAAGGGGTTTCAGCTTATATCCTTCAATTCATTGAATGTGCTAAATTGAAATTAATGATAGCAATTGCATAACCAAAGTTTTGTTATTTGCTTGATGTCCATTTATGCAAATTGACTTTTCAAACAAATATTCTTCAAGAAGAAAAAATATTTTTTTTTAATATTGACTTATTTTGTGATGTTTCTTTCTCCAGCATGTATGTTTACTTTATTATATATGTAGGTAAACTTTTATTTGGTTTTTTTAAACTCTTTTTTGTTATTTAGATAAACATAGACGTGTACCCTATATATTACTTTTATTTTAAAAGAATTTCATTTTCAAATCTAGCTACAATGTTTCAAAGCACTATACATATAAGATTTTAAATGTCAAAGAGCTTGGTAGTTATATGGAGTAATTTTTTTTTTGCTAGAGGAGAAGTAGTATTTGAATAATTAGAAAAAAATAATAAAAGTTCCTAACATGAATGCATATGATCATTAACCGAATTAAGTATGATAACATGATAAAAAAAAGATAAATTTTATTTTTAAATTAAATTCAAATTTTAGAACTTTATATATAAATTCAAATTATTTGTTATTTCAAATATATATATATATATATATATATATATATATTATATTTGTATTTAACTAAAATAGTCAAATATAGAATAAAGTTACCATATACTATTGACATTTATTAACTTGCCACTTGGCTTAACCATAATGGCAATTATATATGGTAACTTTCTTGCTTTAATATATAAATGGATATGGATATGATAACATGATTAAAAAAAAGAAGATATATTTTGTTTAATTTAAATTCAAATTTTAGAACTTTATCTATAAATTCAAAATTATCTTTTAATTTATATATATATATATATATATATATATATATATATATATATATATATATATATATATATATATATATATATATATATATATATATATATAAACCACTGTTCTAAATATATTGTGTGGCTAATGTTACATTCCCTCTCCACATTAATATGCTGTCATGTCAAAACGATCCACCTTTGAGTCACCAAGAATATGCATCATAGATAATTTCTAGTATTGGTTATTGCTGGCTATGAGCAGATTGTCTCCCTCGGCATAAGTTTGCAAGACGTGTGAGATTATAGGAGGAGAAAAAAAAAATATACGTTGGAAAGTCAAATAGAATGACTTGTTAGTGAAACCTGAATAGTACATGTAGGTATTCGATGGAATAGTCAAAGTGTGTACAAGTTCGCTTGGATACTTCCATTATCATTAGAATAAATGAAAGTGAAAATTGAATAGTATCTTGAATAGGTTCAGTAAATTCATTTGTCTGTACATGAGAAGAAAGGATGGATACATATGGTTGTTTTATAAGATTGCTTTATCTCCTGAAGTCCCTGCTGTATCTGATTTTGTTCTCACCACGGTCATCAACACTTACGTTACCAGACCTTTGTGGATTATCTCATTTGTCATTTTCTTTTTTCTCTAGATATTTCAATCAACCACTACATCAATGAACAAATTCTGAAATTGATATGAAGGGAGCCCCTTTTGTGTTTAACTTTTCAATATCTTTCCTCCTGAGCTTCTGCCCCAGCATGATGTCAATATACCATAATATGGCTAGTTATGGACGTCCCTTTCTGTGTGTTCTTTTTTTCTCTCCCTCCCCCCACCCCCCAAATAGTTAATTTCCTTGTCCAGGTTTTTCCACTCTCAAGTGAGTGAAGTCTTTTTGCTCCGGTAACTTCTAATATCTTTTTTCCTTGTTAATGAATTTTTTAAATGGACTTCAGGCTCCATCTAGCAGCATGGTCTGGGCATGCCCAGATAGTGGATTATCTCTGCAAGAACAAAGCCGACGTGGGTGCTGCTGCTATGGATGACATGGGTGCAATTCACTTTGCCGCTCAAAAGGGTCACTTGGAGGTTGTTAGGCTTCTGGTTAGTTCTGGAGTTTCCATCAAATCATGCAATCGCAAGGGTATGACTCCCCTTCATTATGCTGCCCAAGGATCTCACCTGGAACTCGTCAAGTATTTGCTGAAGAAAGGCGCAAATGTTAATACCAAAAACAAGGCAGGGAAAACCCCTATTGATCTTGCAAGCAATGAAGAAGTCTCCTCCACTTTACGTCAACCTGTAACTGCACCGTCCAAAGAAGCTGGAAATGGTGAAGAAAACAGGGTTGAATCCGAATCAAAGCCATCATCCACGCAGGAGGAGATAGAGAGCTCTGATGGCAAAGGTGTTGCAACTGAGGAAGGAGAAATAGAGGCTGAGAAAGATGAATCCCTCAAGAGAAAGGGTGACGAAGATGAAACCAACGAGAAATCAAAAGAAACGAAGAAGGCCAAAGTCTCTTTAAATCATCTTCTTGCCACAGATGACAACGAGGAAGATGAAGAATAGCTTTCTCTAGCTACAAGTGTTACTAACATGTAAACTAGCTATTCTGCTAGTAGGGTAGTTTACTAAGAGCACTTATAAATATGTACACTTTTCCTTCCTTTAAAAGAAGCAGAACATTTTATTATCGTGTAACTTGAGTTAGTAAATGGAACTTTCCCGACTTTATGATCGTGTTCCGCTTCAAAGTCAGTTGTTTTGCTAAGTGTGAACTGCAGGCGAATCATCTTTGCTCAAGTGTGAACTTTAGGTGAGTCGTCTTTGCTCAAGTGTTAACAGCAGTGACTCTATTTGGCTGCCCCCATTTAACATGTACCCACGTTTTTCAAAAAGTTTAATTGGTACACATATGTAGGTACTTCAGACAAATGCTTCTTCTCTGCCATTTCTTTTTCTTCTTCTTCTTCAGGTTCTTCTTTTTCTTAGTTGCTGTAAAATAATATATTTTTTTTTAAATTTATAGCAATTGAACTATATTGCTCTGAAGAAGTGACTCTTGAATTTGGAATATGAAAAGTGAGTTCAAATCAAGTAGTGTTGTTGGAAAAACTTGAAAACATTCGCAAATTACCATTAGTGTTGTTGCAAAATGGGTTTGTTTGATTTATTATTGTTTTTTTGAAAAGTGATGATTGAGGTTTGTTCTTTATGATATTTAGAACTTATGTTTTAAAATTGAGCTCATATGAAGTAGATTTGAATGTTGAATCGTGTATTTGTCAACCCGAAGAACAAATTACTATTTTTGGGTAAAAATTTGTTACCTGAACTTCAGACATATACGACATTCAAGCAAAAATGTGGCTGAACTTATTGCCTGAACTATTGCCATAAAAATAAACAGTTGTTGAAA
Organism: Nicotiana attenuata; assembly: GCF_001879085.1. Classification (NCBI taxonomy): domain Eukaryota; kingdom Viridiplantae; phylum Streptophyta; class Magnoliopsida; order Solanales; family Solanaceae; genus Nicotiana; species Nicotiana attenuata. The sequence goes on from NW_017670612.1 coordinate 167,589, forward strand.
AGTTTTACATAGGCATCTTTAACTTGAGTTTGTTGAAAGATTAATCAGCGTATCCAACTCTCATTGGAGGGTTACAGATCAGTATGTAGTAGGAGATTTAGAGATGAAGATATAGGATCTGAGATTATGGGTCAAGAAATTATCATCTGTTGCTGCCAGTAATTAAGGTACATCCAAATACAAGCAATTTTCATATTAGTGCGTCAAATGGCTTAATTTCAGCTATATGAGCATAGACTTCAGTCTAAAATGTGTGAAGTTAGGCCTTGTCCGAAATTAGCATTGGCAAGCCAAGCCACAATTCACACAAAAATATCAAAGTTTAACCTTGACAAGGCCACACTTTCGGCAAAAAATATCGAAAGTTTCCCGAACTTCATATTTTTGCTACTTCAGTCTCATATGTCTAAAGTATATTCCGAAGTGAATAAATAAGCAAAAAAATTAATAGTACGGGTATAACGTCAGTGGTGGCTCCAATATTGGTTATAACTGCACTTATCCTCAAACCCTAAGGATAGCACTTGCAAAATCTTGGAAAATGAATATTAGCTCGACTTCTTAATTAGAGGATATATATTGTAATTTAGTCTTCTAGTAGAAACACTAAAATCAAACTTACAGCTTGTTTGGATGGTTGTTCCCTGTTGAATCGTATTGCATTGTTATCCCAAAATAATATTTGTTTTGATTGTTTCATTAAAATTGGTTGTATTGTATTGTTAAATCCATTGTTCCACAACAATGAAAAGTCTCCTTTTTTGGAACAACCGAGTGGGATTGTTTTCTATTTTTCTTTCCAATTATGCCCTAACTTATTACTCCACAATTATATTGTATCCTTTAGCTTTTTTTTTTTTTTCTATTTAAACTCCAAATCTCCAGCATATAACCTACTTTATTTTTTTCCAGAGCTTCTGCCGCCAACGTTAAAGGTATTTTGCCGCCTTCTGTTTTATTTTTTCTCCTAATTTGCTTTTAACTCAATTCTAATTAGATGCGCTCCTTTGTTTTGCCTTCTTCTGTTTCACTCCTTTGTTTTGCTTTCTTAAAGTGTTTTGCCTTCTTCTGTTTCACTCCTTTGTTTTGCTTTCTTAAAGTGTTTTGCCTTCTTCTGTTTTATTTTTTAAAATTATTTTTATGCATAATTTTTGATAAATTTAATACCCCATTTTTGCATTTCTTTATCTATATTTTGCCAGGTTAAAGAGTCCGCGCTCTCCATGTTCTTGAGAAAGTTTTTCAGCTTGCTGACTAGGGTTGGCAGCTAAATTCAGTCTTCGAGACCCCATAACATATGAAGCCATTACTACATGATAGTAGGAAGAAAATGCATAGGAGTTGTTAAAAGGTCCTATGAATTTGTCTATCTATCATTGATTCTCAAGTCAAAAGACTTCGTTTTTGGGTTCCCCGAAGCCCCGAATGGAATGGATCGTGAGGAGCGCTGGGAAGAATGGATCGGGGAGATGCCCTTGAAGTCTCCTATGATATGAATCAATCTTTCCCCAGAAGTCGAGAATTAAGATTCTAAAGCACTAATAGGGTATCGAGAAGGTCATTCATTGCAACTGCTAGTCCTTCAGTATTGAAAGCAGCACATCAATCAAAGAACAGACCACTAGCCAGCTTTCGTAAAATTCTTTTATGAGGAATAGTACCTTGTGAGGGTGCTAGATTTCGCGCCCCCTTTTTTTCGCGAAATCGGGTTTATGACATTTGGGAGGACAACTCATTCCTTTTGGGAATTGGATTTGATTTAAAGAGTCGCCACCTAATGATTAGGGTGCATTAGGACACCAAGGAGATTTGATTTGAGTAACCAGAGATTGGGTAAGGGCTTGAAATTATTCTAAGGGGAAGGTGTTAGGCACCCCTCAGAATCCACTAATGTGGTTCCCGGCCAGACTATTATTGTGAATTTGGTACAATTAGCATATAAACAAATAGGGCTCAAATAAGAGGGGATTTCATCACATAAAGGTTTGAAAGTAAACAAGGTTTGAAAGGAAAATTAAGAAAAACCGATTTTAAAAAATAAAGAGTTAAAATGCTGAAAAGAAAGAAATAAAGGATAAAGGGAGAGGGGTCCTAGGCTTATTAGTAATATGGATCACCCCACACAATGGCCGGTAATCACTCCTCGATGAGGGGCTACACGTGACATTATCGCATGGTCATCATATCCATATCTACCCTTCCCACCCCGTTGAGGTATTAAAGCGCGGAATGGTCTCGTTTACCTATTGCATACTACTACCCGTCCCAATCCTAACAGTCCCAGAGGCATGAGGACTACTAATCCTAAAGGGAAGGGATGTTAGGCTTATTTGTGGTTTCAAAGGCAAAAATTCTAAGGCGACATACAAAACATGTATAGCAAGTTGGGGGAAAGCACATAACAGGCAGAGGCTCAGATACACCTCCTTGAACAAAGGAACACGTAATTAGCATGACTTACATATACTAGTTAAGGTCTGATTAAGTACTGAACATGCAAGAGCTTAAAGGTTGAGGCAGACTGATTTATTATACAATTCAGATAAGAAGCCCGAATCAGGCCTGCCAGCTGGTTGTATTTATTAACAGAACTGATTTAATTTATAACTTTAACCTAAGGCTTGCCTATGTGTTGGACAAGGATCTTATAGGCATGGTGTCTATTGAATTCAAAAAGCAACGAAATAACAGGGTTTAAAGTAAACTGGACACATACTGATTAACAGAGGAGTCAGATTTTTGTTAAAAGAAAGGCCAGTTTTTAATGAAGATTATAAGTTCTACAGCTAACAGTACCCGTTGTTACTGATTTTAGTTTCATATGTGAATGAAGCGATTCAGATTCGATTAGGAGTTCCTATAGACATGCTTTCTAAGCATAGTTGATTTTGAACATGGTATAAAATGCAGGAAACTTGTTTTAAGACTTATGAACATGATATCTAGGTGCTGAATTTTGTTTAAGGCCTATGAACATGGTATCTAAGTGTAGGAATTGCTTTAAAACCTATGAACATGATATCTAAGTGCAGAAATTATTTGAAAACCTATGAACATGATTTCTAAGTGCAGAAGTTATTTGAAAACCTATGAACATGATATCTAAGTGCAGAAATTATTTGAAACCTATGAGCATGATTTCTAAATGCAGAAATTATTTGAAAACCCTACGAACATGATTTCTACGTGAATGATGGATATACAGAATTTAGAAGGACCTATAGGCATGATTTCTATGTGCATATGCACAATTCAAAATTCCTATAGGCATGGTATCTACCCTGTTTGCATACATAGTTACCCGCCCTTTTCACTAGCCAATCCCAAGAGTTTATTACAAATTAGTACAGCCCAGATTAAAGTAAAAAATACATCAGAAAAAATATAAATAAAAGTACAACCAAGGAGAGCCTGATTCAGACTTCATGTCTGAAATATGAGGTAAACAACCTCCATGAGATCATGATCCAAAGCCTTTCTCCCATTTGAGTGTGTCAAAGTTCCCTAAGAGCCTTAAAGGGACTCCGAGCAATGCTCACACCCAAATGTATTATCAGATTGGGACAAAGTGCAGTGTGGAAGGGCCAGCCCTCAAGTGTCCAAGTTCAGAGGGAACTCAAAGGGTCCCAACGCAAGGCTCACAAGAGGGGGGGGGGGGGCAGAACTTAAAGACTAAGAAAGTGTGCAAGTGCAGAATAGAGTGCTAAAAGGGAAAAAGGAAGAGGGAATCAACTACATATAAGCACACACAAGGGGATTCAGGGGAATAGGGGATTGTAAAGAGCCTGTCGCTTAGGCAAAGGCAGACTTTAGGCATGCCCAGCAATGGGGAGTGCTAGCACACCTGTAAGCCTGCCAGAACACATACTGTTAGAAGCTAGGATCCCCAGGGGATCAAGTTCAATTCATGGACAATAACTTGCATATTGCCATGCCTTAAACCATAGCTTAAACACATAGGGGGCAGGGGTTTGGGATTCATAATAGAACAGGCAGAAAGAAATCAATAAGCTAGAATGAGTGTTGAACTATACATAAGCAGTAAACAGGGATACAAAAGCAGTAAATAAACACATTGTTGTGGTGCTGAAACTTAAATCAGGATATACCAGTTTCAAGGAAACAAATATAGAGAAAGCAAGCAACAGGTCTTGTAATAGGCCACAATATAAGCAAACAAGAGAATACTTTTTTGAGTGTAAGTATAAGTTTTGAAAGACTACCAGTGATTGTTTGTTAATGAAAGAGTCGTGTATTTATAGTGTGAAAAACAGACAAAAATAAGGTAAGAAAACAATTAAGGAAATGGGTATCAATTAAATTAATCAGTACAAGACTTCCTTTAATTAAGGAATTCGGACTGAGCAAGAAAATTATTTAAGGAAAGAGATCAAACAAGCATCTTGTGCCAAGTAGGCAATTAGGGGTAAATACATAAGAAATTACTTAAGGGCAGAACTTTGAAATAAACGGTTACATAAATAAGGTAAGAAAAATCAATTAGTAGACAGTAAATCAAGGATCAGAGATTTTGTAATCACTGGTCCATGAATGAACCAAGTCAGAAAAGCTGAGAAAAGTTTTTAACTTAAATCGAGTCATAGGGAAATCAACAAACAAGGAAAGAAATCAATCAAACCTATAAAGAAGGAAGTCTGAAATTAATCAAAATTGAAATCCATTTTAGAGGGAAGTTCAGCACATATAAAGAGCATACAAACAAGCTAAGCTGAATTTAGGGCAAAGAAAAATGACATGCCATTGCAAAATCAGTAGGTAGTCATATAGGTCGGCAATGTAGAAAAGATAGTATCAAATAGCATATAAGGGGTCCAGTATAAGGACCTTAGAAGAATTTAGTAAAAAATCATAATTGCTTAAAGAAACAGAGGTTGAAACAAGAATTTCAAAGTTGAGCAATAGATGAAACAAATTCAAAAACTCGAAATAGTTAAGGTTTCTAAAATCAGACAATTCCAAAGATGAAGAAACAACATATCACACAGCCAATGTTCTCAAACTCGGATGAACCCCCAAATTCTAGGGTTTTACCATCAATCGAGTGCAGAGATGAGAGGACAAGTAATCAAAGAAACGATACTAGTCGAAACAGGTCCAGAGGTCTCAGAAAGGAACTCATAAGAAGCATAGTAAAAGAACAACATGTGAAACACAGTAGAGGGACTCAAAGAAGCATAGTAGAAGAACTGATAAGAAACCTAATGTAAGAAACTAATAAGAACAGTAGGAGAAGCATATTAAGAAGCATATTAGAAGAAACTTAACTAGAACACAGTAGAGGAACATATAAAGAACACAGTAGAGAAACATATAGAGAACTCAAAAATGAAACATATAAAGAACACAATAGATAAACATATAATGAACACAATAGAGAAACATATAAAGAACACAGTAGAAGAAACATCTGAATAACTCAAAAAAGAAAAACCCTAAATATAAAGGTTTTGAAAGCATAACCTTTGAAAGAAATACCAAGAGATCGTTTAAAAGTTCAGGGAAAACACGGATCTAGAACAGATCTAGAGAAAATAGAAGAACCTCAAAAACTAGGGTTTCAGAGGAAACCAAACAGTGAGAAAGTCTTGGATAGCTGTTGATCTAAGCAGGAGGGGTCGAAGCCAGGCTCGAAACAGACATGGCTTGCCTGAGCAAGGCTGGAGATTGCCATAAAACTTGAACCAACAAGGTCTGGATGAAGCCCTTCGTGTTCAGACCATGAAACCTCAACAGGTGTATAGGAACCCTAGAGGGCCGGTAGGTGGTGAGACCACCATAGATTCAGGCCAGGAGGTGGTCGGAGAAGGTGAGTGAGACTCATCGGTGCGGAGGGGAAGGGGGAAGGTTCTAGAGAGAACCCGAGATAGAGAGATAGAGACGAGTGAGGAAATGAGAGGGGTCTTGGGGGGGGGGGGGGGGTCGTTTGGTTTAATTTGGTAAGGGAGGATCTAGACCGTTGATCAAAATTGATCAACGGTCAAGATTTAATACGGGTTGGGTCGGGTAGATTTAGGATTGGGCTTGGGTCTTGGGTTGGTCTAATTTGGGTCTGGGTATTAGGCTAAATTAGGAGACAAAATCTGGCTATAAGTTAAATAGCCCCTTTTTTCCCATTTAATTTATAAAAAAGTAAATAAATTTCTGAAAACTAATTAAAAGCACTAAAATGATTTATAATGTATAATTATCAATTTAAAAATATAAAATCCCATTTTATAAACATGAGACGAGTTTAAACCTAGAAATGGCTAATATTGCAATTATGCAATTTTATCCTTAAAATACTAAAATAAATTTGTAAAAATGTGTGAAATTTTTTTTAGCTATATTTTAGTATGAATATGGAAATCCAATAAATGAATTACCAAAAATGGTAATTTTGGTGACAATTATTGGGTTTTTCTTGATAAAATAGGGCAGTAAATTGATTTAAAAATCTTGGAAAAATTAAAGAAAAATAATGAAACCTTGGGATATGCTTATATATGCATATATAGATTATTTTGAAGGTATTTTGCATATTTAAAAATAGAGAAAAATTGGGTATCAACACTAGATTCAAGATGAAAATAGTTCTAATCTTCCCCACTCCATTGAGGGTATTTTAGTATACTTATCAGTTACAGTACAGTACGATACAGTCAAACTAAACAGCAAAAAGTTATTTAACAATAACAAACAATACATCCAAACATTATATTCATAAAATGCTACAATACAATACGATACAACACAGTACAATACATTATAAAACAATAGGGAACAATGATCCAAACAGAATGTTAAGCAAATGCATAATATAAAATCACCTCGTTCATTTCTCACATTGTTACAAATCAAGAATTGCTAACCACATCCCAATGACCAAAAGTGAAAGTCTGTTCCAACTAATAGGACAAGTTTTCACAACTACAACAACAACATACCCAGTAAAATCCCACTAGTGGGGTCTGGGGAGAGTAGAGTGTACGCAGAACTTACCCCTGCCCCGAAAAGGGCAGAGAGGCTGTTTCCAGGAGACTCTCAGCTCAACAGGAAAGGCAATAATATCAGAAAAGAAATAAGAGAAAAGACATGTAACAATAAAAGATACCAGAAAGAAAATAACCACAACAAATAAGTGAAAGGACAATAACACAAAACTATGCAAAACACCAATGTGGATACAACAAAGACCGCTAACAAACCTAACGAAACTCTAACAGATGACCCGGTACAAAGAGGGAAGAACTCACGACTACCCCCTAGCCTACCACCCTAATGCTCGACCTCCACATGTTCCTATCAAGAGCCATGTCCTCGGAAATCTGAAGTCGTGCCATGTCCTGCCTGATCACCTCGCCCCAATACTTCCTAGGCCGCCCTCTGCCTCTTCTCGTACCTTCCAAAGTCAACCGCTCACACCTCCTAACCGGTGCATCTAGGCTTCTCCTCCACACGTGTCCGAACCATCTAAGTCGCGCTTCCCGCATCTTGTCGTCCACGGGAGCCACGCCCACCCTCTCCCGAATATCTTTATTCTGAATCTTATCCAGCCTAGTGTGTCCATACATCCATCTCAACATCCTCATTTCTGCTACTTTCATCTTCTGGATATGTGAATTCTTGACTGGCCAACACTCAGCTCCATACAACATGGCCGGTCTAACCACCGCTTTATAGAACTTACCTTCGAGTTCCGGTGGCACATTCTTGTCACACAGGACTCCAGACGCTAACCTCCATTTCGTCCACCCCACTCCTATATGGTGCGTAACATCCCCATGGGTCTCCCCATCTCCCTGGACTAATTGACCCTAAGTACTTAAAACTTTCTCTCTTGAGGATGACCTGTGAGTCAAGTCTAACTTCCACATCCGCTTCCCCCGTCACGNGGATTGGGCTTGGGTCTTGGGTTGGTCTAATTTGGGTCTGGGTATTGGGTTTAATTAGGCTAAATTAGGAGACAAAATCTGGCTATAAGTTAAATAGCCCCTTTTTTCCCATCAAATTTATAAAAANGTGCGTAACATCCCCATCGATCTCCCCATCTCCCTGGATAATTGACCCTAAGTACTTAAAACTTTCTCTCTTGAGGATGACCTGTGAGTCAAGTCTAACTTCCACATCCGCTTCCCCCGTCACGTTGCTGAACTTACATTCCACATATTCTGTCTTAGTCCTACTCAACTTGAAACCTTTAGACTCTAGAGTCTGCCTCCATACCTCCAGTCTCCCATTAACTCCGCCTCGCGTCTCATCAATCAGAACTATATCATCAGCGAACAACATACACCATGGCACCTTTCCTTGGATATGGTGTGTCAATGCGTCTATCGCCAGAGCAAATAAGAACGGGCTGAGCGCAGATCCTTGGTGTAATCCCAGAACCACCGGAAAAGGCTCTGAATCACCTCCCACAGTCCTAACCCGAGTCATAGCTCTATCATACATATCCTTTATCGCCCTAATGTAAGCCACCGGCACACCTTTCACCTCCAGACACCTCCAAAGGACGTCCCTAGGGACCTTGTCATATGCTTTCTCTAGGTCAATAAACACCATATGCAAATCCCTCTTCCTATCCCTGTAGAGTTCCACCAACCTCCTGATAAGGTAGATAGCTTCCGTAGTAGAACGGCCCCGCATGAACCCGAACTGGTTTTCCGATATAGACCCCGCCCTCCTTATCCTCATTTCCACCACCCTCTCCCAGACTTTCATGGTATGACTTAGTAACTTGATACCCCTATAGTTGTTACAATTCTGGATATCCCCTTTTTCCTTGTACACCGGAACCATTGTACTCCACCGCCACTCATCAGGCATCCTCTTTGTCTTGAAGATAACATTAAACAGCTCAGTCAGCCACTCCAAGCCTGCCCTACCCGCATATCTCCAAAACTCTACTGGAATCTCGTCAGGTCCGGTCTCTTTGCCCCGACTCATCTTACCCATCGCACCCACGACCTCCTCAACCTTAATGCGCCTACAATACCTAAAGTCACGGTGACTCTAGGAATGCCCCAATTGCCCTAACACGATGTTTCCATCCCCCTCTTCATTCAGAAGTTTATGAAAGTACGACTGCCATCTTTGCCTAATCTGGGCCTCTTCCATCAATACTCGACCGTCCTCGTCTTTGATACACCTCACTTGATCCAGATCGCGAGCCTTCTTCTCTCTCACTTTGGCCAATCGAAATAACTTCTTATCCCCACCTTTTCCCCCCAGTTCCTCATAAAGCCTACCAAAAGCAGCAGTCTTAGCCTCTGTGACCGCTACTTTCGCCTCCTTCCTAGCCTCCTTTATAACTTTCTCTGCTCGCTCTCCTTTGATCCTCGTCGGTGCTCTCTACTAACTTAATGTACGCCGCTTTCTTGGCTTCCACTTTACCTTGAACCACGTCATTCCACCACCAGTCGCCTTGGTGCCCGCCACAATAGCCTTTCGAAACTCCCAACACCTCTCTTGCTGCCTCCCTTATACAGTCCGCCATCGCCGTCCACATAGCGGATCTAGGATTTACATTCAGAGGCGGATCCAGGTTTTAAATCCTATGGATTCAATTTTAAGGTTTTTAACATCGAACCCATTATATTTTTAAAGTTATGGGTTCATATCTACTATTTTTGCAATTTTAATGAATTTTACATACAAATTTTTACTCCGCGTCGAAGGTGATGGGTTCAATTGAACCTGTAGGTAGTACACTGCATCCGTAATGATCTGTTCATATTATGCCTTACAAGTTTTATTTGCAATTTGAATCTCGCTACCTACTATGAATTGATGAAAGAAAAACAATCTATCGTATAGGTGATACCGAATGCATTTGCCAATATAGGCATGGTTTGAGAAGTTCAATAAAGCCATAGCGGTATATATATGCAGATAAAATGGGATCTTAAAGAAATTAAGGGTACGAGATGGAGGTGATAGTTTTCTGAATTGAAGCTTAGTATGGAAGTAACTCCTTACCCTATAGACAGGGATATGTAAGCAGGATTCAAGGTCAATTGCACATGAGCATTTAAAATATACATCATTGTAAGCATTTAAATTTTGTTGAATTTAAATCCATAAAATAATTTGGACCATATTAAATTCAAGACATTAGTCCAAACAAATATTGTGGCTAGTAAATTGGGCTACTTATTTAAATCAAATATATGTGTTGGGCTAATCCATTTAATTGGACTACGGATTAAATGATAAGCTCACTTCATTAGCCCAAGGTCCAAATGGCTATTAGCCCTTTCTTAAAGCTCAGGCTCATGCCACGTGTCAAGTGATGTGGCAATCCAAGTCAAAAGAACAAGCCAATAATATCATGCGACGTGTCAAGTGACGTGACAATCCAAGCCAAATAAGTGAGCCAATGAAATCATGCCATGTGTCAAGTGATATGGCAATCCAAAACAATTAAATGAGCCAATGAAATCATGCCATGTGTCAAGTAATGTGGCAATCCAAGTCAAATAAATGGGCCAATTAAATCATGCCAAGTGTCTGGATGGTATTGGTCAGTTCAAACGGACAAATCAAATCGCAGAGCCACATCACTCCCTATAATCATATATATAGGTCTTCATAAAGCTAGAAGACACCAGAAGTGATAACAAAAAGCAAGCAGAGAGCTCGTGGATCAAACAACGCAGATTTCTCTACAAGCTACAAGTTCAAGCACTCAAGCTACAAGTTCAAGTTCAAGAACGAAGCCAAATCAAATACCAAGGCGTTCAAGATCAAATTACTTGTTCGTGATCAAACCCAAATTCAAGTTCATGGAGGAGATTCAAGATCAAGCTTTACAAGCCCTTAAATCAAATCAAAGTCAAGCTCATTAAGATACTTTACATTCTTGAAGAATCAGAGGAATACCATAGAGACTGTAACACTTTCATTTATTAAAATCAAATAATACATTTGTTACGCAATTTTCCAGTCTTGATTATTTATTTTTCTCGACGCAAAAATTTGTTGTTACAAATTTCTGGCACGCCCAGTGGGATAATCTCTACCTCCCATCTCTTTAAATTACCAAATTTCAAGAACACAGAAATGGCTCCTAAGAAGATCAACTTCAAACTCACTACTGCTAAGGCTACGGATTCCAAGTTTTCATCTGATGTGGAAAACTTGCTAGATGTTTACTGTGGAAAGTGTAGGACCTGTCACTAGGAACAAAGCAAACTTGCTGGGACAAAAAACATTTCAAATGCCGTCTGCATCAGTTCCTATCTTTGATTTTCAATCCTCAAAGGGGGCAATATCCTTTCCAACTGAATTGGAAGAAGGAGCGAACATTGCTGAAATTGTTGAAAAGACATTGACTCTACTTAGCCCTTCTAGATCTAAGAACATCATCACACAGGGTGATGATGATGTCTTGATCATTGGATCTGCTCCAAGCACTCCACGTGAGTTGCTTTACTCAAAGTATGGTGTAAGAGAAAATCCGTGCTTTGCTCCACTATCCACGACGGTTATCCAAGCAATGGTGACTAATACCTCAACTATTGAAGAACAACTCGCAAATTTAACAAAGGCAATTGAAGGGTTAACGAAGCATATGCAAGATCAAGATAATCAAATTGTCAAGCTGACAGATAGAGTTGAAAGCATGATGGAGGGAGATTCAAGTCATGCACCTGGAAAGCTCCCAATGATGCAAAATAAGGGAGACTCATCTGCAAGGCAGACAACGGCTCCTAAAGAATTTTAGATTTCATCTGACGGGGTTATTCCCATTGACCAAATGAAAGACTTCATTATGGGAACCATCAAAGATAAGTACGATGTTGCTTCCAAGTCTTCTCTCGCATATGCAAAGCCATACACTGCGAGAATTGATAGTTTGAAAATGCCTGCAGGTTATCAACCCCCAAAGTTTCAACAATTTGATGGTAAAGGAAATCCAAAGCAACACATTGCAGACTTCGTTGAAACTTGTAATAACTTTGGAACCTATGGGGATTATCTTGTCAAGCAGTTTGTCCGTTCCTTAAAAGGAAATGCTTTTGATTGGTGCAATGATCTCGAGGCTGGTTTCATCGATAGCTGGGAGCAACTTGAACATGAATTTCTCAACCGCTTCTATAGCACAAGGCGAACCGTAAGCATGGTTGAACTCACAAATACGCGTCAATTGAAGGATGAACCAGTTGTCGATTTCATCAATCGATAGAGGAATGCGAGCCTCAATTGTAAAGACAGACTTAGTGAAGCTTCTGGAATAGAAATGTGTATACAAGGAATGCATTGGGGACTTCGCTAAATCCTGGGGGGTATCAAGCCTAAGTCTTTTGAAGAATTGGCTACACTTGCTCATGATATGGAGCTAAATATGTCTTCAATTGGAAATCAAGGGCCACCTGTTTATGAACCTCGCAAAGTGAAGGATAAACAAGAAATAAAGAAAGGAGGCAAGTTTTTGCCGAAGTCTGAGAGCAAGGAATCAATGAATGTTAATGCCTCGCCATTAAAGGTCACTACAAAAATGAGTAAGAAGCAAAGTGTGAAGACAACATTCTTACAAGATAAATTTGGCCGAAAGTTAACTCTGAAGGAAATGCAAGCAAAAGAATATCCATTCTTGGACTCCGATGTCCCAGAAATTTTTGAAGAAGTCCTTGAGTTGAAACTCATTGAGTTACCCGAAATGAAGCGGCCAGATGAAGATGGAAAGACTAATGATCCAAATTATTGCAAGTACCATCGGTTGATTGGCCACCTTATTGAAAAGTGCTTTGTCTTCAAGGAGAAAGTCATGGACTTGGCCGCTGAAGGAAAAATCTTGATTGAGGATGAGAAAGACAGTTCGAATCAAGTCTCTTTCGTTTTTGGTTCACTTGATCCCATTGTCCTTTGCAATTTTGTCGAAGTACATGAATGTGATGACATCCAAACTACATCATCACCAAATATGATTAAATTTGGTGACTTTGAACCTATAGATGTGAGCAAACCATTGCTTCCCTCTATGGCGTATAAACTAATAGTGGAGGAAAGATCTCAAGAGAAAAGTGAATCACATGATGATGAAGGTTGGATTCTTGTGACTCGGCGGAGACGCTGCAAGAAAAATTCACAAAGGGAGTCAAATAAGCAGTTGACTAGGGTAAATATGGTGAAAAGACCCAAGAAGAAAATGATATAGAAGAACAGGAAGAAAGCAAAAATGGCGGAGAATCACTATCAATGGCTACGTCTTCCAATGGCGTTGGAGGAATTCCTGCCAATCTGGTTACACCTGCGAGCTTCCTGTGAATATATCAAGGCCTCATGTTGTAAGATAGATGAAGAAGAGACAAAGAAGGAGGGTCCATCATTGCTGCCGCCTCCCTTGCCTGAAAAACTCACTGGGAATTTTGAAGAAGTGGACGTTTGTGATGCAAAAATCACATTTACTAATGATGATCTTTTGCTTGGCGAAACATACCATAATCGCCCCTTATTTATGGTTGGCTTTGTGCGAGAACAGAGAATAAGTAGAATCTTGATCGATGATGGGTCTGGTGTCAATATTATCCCAATTCGTATTGTCAAAGAGCTTGGCATACCGATGGATGAACTATGTGAAAGTCGTTTGATGAATCAAGGGTTCAATCAAGGGGGGCAAAGAGCTATAGGGGCTATCAAATTGGAAATAAATATGGGAGATTTGCGTTCGAGTGCATGGATGCACGTGATTGATGCAAAGACCTCATATGATATATTGTTAGGAAGGCCATGGATACACGAGAACAAAGTGGTTTCATCCACCTACCATCAGTGCTTGAAATACTGCGAAGGTGGGGTCGAAAAGAAGATAGTTGCTGATGATAAGCCCTTTACCGAGGCTGAATCATACTTTGCCGATGCAAAATTCTACTTAAAGAATTAAGTCTCAAAGGAGGTTAAGGTTGATGATGTGATGTTGACCAAAAGTGTTGTAAAGAAGGTTTATGTCACAACTAGCAAGGAAAAGATTACAGTTGAAGAAGATCAGGTGCTTCATGATAGGAACAAGATGAATGAGGCATCTTCAAGTAAGAAAGTGACTCATGTTGTTCGTTATGTCCCAAAGGCAAGGAAGGTCGAAGATCCATCTTCTGAGCTACAAGGTAATGTGTTAGGAGACTTGACCCTTCCTATCAAGCGAATGGATGCAATTAAGTCATCAACAAAGTTGCTTAAAGGGTTTGTCAAATCATCAAGCCACAATTCATTTCTAAATCTAGCACTTCCTGCAAAGCACACAGATGAGGGCTTTGACCCAAACGCCAACAAGTTGTTAGCAAAAGCTGGATATGATCCCAACGAACTATCCAAGTTGTTTCTTCTGAGAAGTGGACTAAAGTTGTTTCTCTTAAAGAAGTAAAGAAGGAAAATGTGGCTAACTTCATCCGAGTCAGTATTATCTATCGATTTGGCATTCCGCGATATATATTGACGGACAATGGTAAGCCATTTGATAACAAGTTGATGAATAAAATATGTCATCTTTTTGGCTTCAAGCAACGCAATTCCTCCATGTATTATGCTGCTGCCGATGGACTTGCTGAAACATTTAACAAGACACTCTGCAACTTGTTGAAAAAAGTTGTTTCTAAGTCTAAGAGAGATTGGCTTGAAAGGATGGAAGAAGCTCTTTGGGCGTACATGACCACATATCGCACACCAACGCAAGTGACTCCTTATTCACTTGTTTATGGAGTTGAAGCAGTCCTTCCACTTGAGCGTCAAATCCCATCGTTGCGGCTTTCCATTCAAGAAGGACTCACTGATGAAGAGAATGCTCGGTTACGCCTTGAAGAATTGGAAGCTCTTGATGAAAAGAGACTAGAAGCTCAACAAACCCTTGAATTTTATCAAGCTTGCTTGTCTCGATCTTTTAACCAAAGGGTACACCTTAGATCTTTCCAAGTGGGTGACCAAGTTCTTGTAGTCAAAAGGCCTATTATTACCTCTCGTCGATCTGGGGGCAAATTCTCTGCTAAGTGGGATGGACAATATATCGTACAAGAGGTATACTCAAGTGGCGCTTACAAGATAGTTGACTCGGAAGGTTTGCGGATTGGCCCCATCAACGGTAAATTCATGAAGAGATACTATCCTTGAAGAAAACAAATATGCTCCTCGATGCACGAGAATAAACTGCATGTTACTCCTGGCCCGCAAGAGTATAAACTGTGCACGGCCCCCAAAAAAAAGTCCGCTAGGTTAAAAACCTCGAATGAGGCGGCTTAGGCACAAGTTAGTGTCACACCTCCTTTTTACCTACACCCCGCAAGGGCGTAAAGGAGTTTTTTCACTTAAAGGACAATCGGAACGGGATTTATTATTAAGATTCAGAGTCGCCACTTGGGAGATTAATGGTGTCCCAAGTCACCGGTTTAGAATCCCGAACCGAGGAAATTATGACTCTGTTAACAGTCCGCGAACCAGAAATCCGGGTAAGGAATTCTGTTAACCCGGGAGAAGGTGTTAGGCATTCCCGGGTTCCGTGGTTCTAGCACGGTCGCTCAACTGTCATATTTGGCTTATTTATTTGATTTTAGTGCATGTTTTAATCTATGTACTTTTAACTTTTAAACCGCTTTTATTATTATTATTTAAAGAGAATTGCAACGTCGTGAAAACGCGTCTCGAACCACGTCACATAAATGCACCCGCGGTTTTTGACATATTTCGACTTTGTTGAGATTTAGATTTGGGTCACATAAATGTGCACCCGAGTTTAGGAAAGTAATATTATTTAGAGCGCGCCTGAAGCGTCTAACGCGTTATTATTTTGGGGAAGGCCGCGAAATTCGCTAAACGGCCCATCCCGAATTCTAAGTATTTTTTATGAGGGCCCCGCAATTTGCATTTTATTTAGCGAGGCTCGTCTCATCATTTTTATTTAAAGGCCAATTCTGAAGTAACTACGATTTTTCTATTTACTTTGTCTCTAAAAATACAAGAAAAAGTCCTAAATAGTCTGTTGCTGAACTGAGGTAATCCAGGTAGGAAATAACATTGGACCTGGGTCCACATTTCAGAGAGCTTGAGGCCCAAACTGCACAAGGCCTCGTTCGAACTCTCACGGCTACAATTAGATTTAACCACAATTTGGGCCAAGGTTTGTGGCCCAAGCGTGGATGCTAACAAATGAGAGAAACTAAGCGTCCAGTATGACATGCAAGCATTGAATAACTAAATTGTGTAATGGTGATGACTGATTTTGAATTAAACCTGTGATTGCCAGATTTAAAAAAAAAACTACAAGATAATGGATTATTTAAGCTCAAACGCCTTTTAACAGACTAAACATGCATGTGAGACCAATATTTTAATTGTTCACCTATATTTAACCACATATCGAATTGTACTGCCATTCTGAACTTAAACACCACTTCATGTCTACTGAAATAATTTCATGATAGAACTCCACCACTGAGCAGATTTGATACTCCTACGGTGAGCTGCTTTCCTTTCCGCGTCGTGTAGCAGCTTGAAGGAGTTTTCTTATGTGTTTATGCTGTCTATTCTGTTCAGACAGTAGGGTAGTGTATTTTGTTGTACATTCTATTAGTCGCCCACTACTTATGACACCAGGTCTTGGCATACACATTAGTAGACGTTATTATTTTGGGTTGTATGATTATCATGATTTTTATCATCATTTCTAANGATTAACTTCATAAAATAACAGGACAAAGCTACTGGAATTAACCTCAGCTGATTACGACATTAGTCTATCAACCTACAAGGACCGTAATTATCACTGAATGCTTGACTAATAGTACTCACATAAACATGAGAAAACGATAACTCACATAGTCCAACTCAGTCCTGTTATAACATATCAGTCCAATGCAAGATGGCAGTCAAAGAAAAACAGTCCAAATTAACCTACAAGAAGTCCTAATTATACAGCCATATGTCCATTGCTCAAGTCAATACCAGCTTAGTCCACTAACAACAATTAACAATCTAAACGACTAAACTATTTAACGATAAACATCAAACAGCTTCCAAAGTGCATAGATCTGATAGTAATTTTTATTTCAACTTCAATTTGGAGCTACATGGAAGAAATTCGAGGAAGTGTACCTGGGAAATAGAATTTCAACAGAAGAAGAAACGATCAGCAACAGCAATGCAACAACAATAGTTCAGGAACAATTTCGGCAAACCAGCAGGGAATTAACAACACAGCAAAAACAGGATCAACTTTTGAATCAAAACTAAACTCTCAAACAACCAGGGACACCTCAATACTCGAAAACCCAATAAACTGGTCCAAAACAGACTGATTGAACCCCGAAATTAAACAGAAAACTCCTCTGAAACCTCAAATTACCAGAAAATGAACTAAGAGATGTAAATCAGCTACTAAAACCAGAAATGAACTTGGAAATTGAGTGAAACAATATTGTTTTTGGATTTTCTTTTCTTTTTTGTATTTTTTGTTAGTTTTTGGTTTTCTGAATGCTGAATTTCAAAACTAGATCTGAAAAAAAAAAACTAAGAGAGCTTTTTGGGGGGAATTTTTGAGGGCTCCAAAAACTTTTTTTGGCAATTTTTAGATTCTCCAAAAAAAAACCCCTTAATCAAGGCACTAGGGCTGCCTTTTATAGGCAAGATATGGGGCAGAATGTTCTAGAAGGGTTTTCTTATTTTCTCCCCTTTTTATTTTCAGAAATTGACTATTAGACCCTAACTTTATGACTTGTTACCCAAGTTACTGCATTAGAAATGCAGAAAACTTACACTAAGGCCCCCTTCTAGAAGGCCCTAGGGTATTCTTTTAGCTATGAAATTCCTATACTACCCTTGTTTGGGTCTTGAAATTACTATCCTTAACAAACTGGGCCATTTTCAATGCCCAAAATACCCTTACTCCCCCCCTGAAATTAATAAACCAAACAAACCCTTTACTTGAGTTAAAAATTAACTATAGTTAATCCTAGTGAATCTAAATCCGCTACAACCAATCAACAAACTAAAACTTAACTCTAATTAATACTAACTAACCTAAATGCTTTAGTTAATACTAACATTAGACTAAAGTAACCAACAATTAACAAAAAAAAAAACTAATAACTAATAAACAAACACTGAAATCATAAACTAAAATCATGAACTAGAAAACATGAATTAAACAAAAGATTGAAACTAAAAATAGAACAGAATTATGAACTAAATCACAACTAATTCCACCAAAAACGAGAATTAAACTGAGACAGTAAGAACAAATTAAAACTAAAAGAGAGAGAATTAATTTTGAACAGAAACTTACTGCTTTTAGTCTTCGATTGGGATTGACTCCGAATTTGGTTTTCGATTAATGTTATATGTTTATTTTATCCAAAATAGACATATAACATGAATCAAAAACCAACAGAGTGCTTGAAATTCAAAAATGGGTGAAATCGGAAAACCCTAGATCTAAAATTGGAGAGGTTTCGTTGGGATTTGAAAGGTTTTGGCTTGGGATTAGAGATGAGGAAGGTCAAGGGAGTGTAGGGTGTGAAGTTGGGGTTATTTGGATGAGTTTGCATTTTGGCCGGATTTTCAATCTGAAATTCGAGAAAATCGGTGAGGATTTGAGGGACATGGATTTGAGGGTTGGAAAGAGGAGGAAGAGAGGAGTAAGGGGTGTAATTTTGGGGTTATTTGGAGCATCGCCGGCGGCGACGGCGATTTCCGGCAGGCGGCGGACGGCGGAATAAGGTGGAGATAGGGTGGAGTGATGGTGGCCGGCGATGGTGTTACAGGGAGGAGGGGGGTTGGTACGAGGAAGGAGAAATGTGTCTAGGGTTTGTGGGAATTTGTGGACACTTTTATTTCAATTCATGAATCAATCCAGGCCGTTGGATTTGAGGGTATGGACGGCAGAGATTGATTTGCCCAAACGACGTCGTTTCAATTAGTAGAGGGGCAGGCCGGGTTTTGGGGTGTGGACTGGGCCAAATTGGCCGGATCAGAGGGGGTTTGGGGGTGGGCTAGTTTGGGGCGGGTATTTGGTCTTTGGGCTAGTGAATTAGTTAAAACATAGCCCAATTTGGTGGTCTTGTATTGGGCAGCCTCTTCTTTTGTTTATTTCCATTTTTGTTTTCTCTTTTTTTATTATTTTTGTTTTCATTTGTGTTTTATATATATTTTTTGATTTTTATAAAAATACAAAATTAAAACCAAGACCTAATTTATTTCCAAAATTAAACCAATTAACTCCCAAAAATTGATTAAGTCCTATTTTAAAGTAAACTCATGACAAATTCGGCAATTAACAAAAAATGCAAAATGGACTATTTTTGTTATTTTCTTAATACTTTGTCTAAAAAGACAACTTAACTACTAATTAATCCTAAAATATGAAATTAAATCCTAAATGCAAATGCCAGGTATTTTTGTATTTTTCACTAATTAACAGATATAAATACAAACAATTAATAGAAAAGAACACAAAAATTCACAAAATTGTAAAATAAAGAAATAAATCATTTTGTTTGAATTTTTGGGAATAATTCATATAGGGCAAAAATCACGTGCTCACAGTTAGGACATAAAAAAAATAATAAAGTCCGCTAGGTTGAAAACCTTGAAAGAGACGGCCTAGGAAAAAGTTAGGACGCAAAAAAAAAAAAAACTAACTCACCCATTTCAAACTACGGAATGACTTGATCCTCTTCACCGAGGTACGTAGGCAGCTTAGAGTTTCATTCTAAGTTCAGTCATATGAGTTCAAAAGTACGTATTACCCAAGGCATTATTCAGATAAGGTATGATGGAATATGATTCACTTGATTGACAATTGAAAATTGGGTGTATATGTATTCTTTCGTTGAACTCTCTGTCTTATCTTGATGGCTCAGTGGGAGCAAGTCCTCTATGTCAAATTGAGTTCTTTGATGGAATGATTGTAGTTTCTTTAATAAGAAGTCTCCGATTTTAAGTCAAGTTGATTTTTTTCCAGGTTTGTTACATCATCAATTTGAAGTGTTCAAACCGGCTAGTTCTATAAATTAAAGTCTGCAAGCATGTCAAGGCTTCAAATCCATAAAGAACTAAAAAAAAGTCTAGAACAGAGGGGAACATTAATGAGAACACACAATATAAAGTGAAGCAAAAGAAGTTTCATTGCCGATGAGAACATCTACAAAACAATAAAATGCAAGAAGAAAAGGAAAAGAAACAAATAAAGCAGTGTTTATAGCCTAATCTAAGCACAACTTGTAGTTGGCCAAATCTTTGAGCATAGCTTCCAAGTATTTCTTCTTCTTCTCCAAATCATCCAAGTCATCAGCAGTCAACAAGGCAGTGCAGCATGCGTCATACTCCTTTCTAGTAGTTGAGGCTCCTAACTTGGCTTCTTCAACTTCTTTCTCAGCAACTTCTAAAAGGGCTTCTAAGTTCTTCTCTTTTTCACGGAGCTTCTCTATCTTCTCTTTCACTGTAACTAGGGACTGGCGGATAGATGACACTTCTCTAACCCTCTCTTCTTCTTCAATCATGGCATTTGTAAGGTATACCTCAACATCTGATATTGCATTCTTTTTAACCTTCTCAGATAAATCCGACCGTGTCTTGTTATATGAAGCAGCAAGCTCAAAAAGGGACTCTAATAGGTTTCTCAAAGGGGAAATATCCGCATCATCCCCACCTATTGCCTCAAGGATCACTTTAGTATTTTCTTCAAGCTTAGATACATTGTCTACAGTGCTGCCTTTCAGCTTACGCTGAATCGAAGTCCAAAGCTTCAAGATAAACTCCTTTCGGATATCCAAGACAACCTACTTTCCATCAAAAACTGAAGCTGCAATTGTTGGTCGTTCGTGCAAATCAGAGCCCAACTTTGACCTAATTCCATCATGAGAAATAGAAGTTGCCTCTGACTTGCCTTGGCTGTGGAAGATGATTTCTGTGGGTTCGGTCCTGCTACAGACTCACCACTATCTTGTGGCCTTACTCGTTGCAACGCTCCAACGTTATTAGCTTGAAAAAAAAATGAAAAAAAAAAATGTAAGAACACTTTAGCAAAGCCATTTGGCCATGGATAACAAAAATAAAAAGTTTATGTTTTCTTTTACCCTCTCGTTCTGAGCTGTTAGTGTTCTTGAAGGGCTATCAACGCTATGGACCTCTACAACCCCTTCTGGGTTTGGCCTTTTCTTTTTCCAACATTGATCTCCTTTGCTGCTATCACTCTCCTCTTGGGATAGGCGCTTGTTAGAGGCATCAACGATTGCACCAAATGGAATAAGACCTTTGTCAGCTGGAGCAGGGATCTCTTATCTTCGAATTTCTTTATGTTGCATGGGTCCGTTGCTTGCGCGCATCTCAACAACCTTAGAGTGTAAAGCAGGAAGCTTATCAATCACTAAGACGTCCTCGTTGCTGTCTTGAATGATATTTGTGATTGGCTCAACAGTATTCATCAAAAATTGTAAGTGGTCTTCAAGAAGGCTTCCATGTTCCCTTGCCCACCAAGATCTATAGTTAGACGATGTAAACTTCTTCATGTTGGACCCAAAAGGAGGAAATACTTCCCTCGACTTAGATCTAGTCAACACACAAATCCGCGCAAGTCTTAACCCTTCTTCTAATGAGGCCTGACGAAAATCTTGCTCCAAGCGACCAGGGGTATCTTGATAAAAACCAAATTGGCGGCTAAATCGATGAAGGCTATAAGGTTCAATAATAAAGTTGACTCTGTCCCTCAAAGGAAGAAATTCGAGCGAATACTCATAAAGAAATTTAACTCAGACTCATCTGCCTTACCATCGTCATAGTAGTGGTACGGACCAGATCTGCGGGGCGTTGTCGAAGTCCAAATGATATTTTCTCCATTATGAATACGCTTCCTTGCTTCCTCTTTCCCAAAATATCTAGCAGCACCTTCACCAGAACATGCGGCCATGAGAGGAACAACTGGCCCCTTTGCATATGAAAAATGAGTCTTAAAGTAATGGGCTAACCAACCATACACATAATGAGCAGGAAAGCAAGTTTGAGCAGGATCAAGCAACGAGCACTTTGAAATCTGGTTCAAACCCTTATATATTCTGGCTAAGACCGGAACTGCAAGGCTGACTCTTCGTTTACAAGCAAGATGACACGCGATCTTAAAGGTCCCAGGACGAATGAAGTCACAAAAATACATAACCAACAAGATAGAAAAGCAGCCACGTATGTCTCGTCTTTCTTGTCATCCATACCTCCTAGCTTATAAGCTTCTTCAAAAGTCGACCAATTAACTGCTTCCTCTATGACCCCGGTAGGATTGTGCGTTGATTTCAAATGAGCAGACTTCTTTTCTTTCCTTAAAGGAGGCTGAGTATACTTCATTGTCTTCCTGCACCAGAACTCTACCCATTTTTTCGCGGAAACGTTTGGATCATTGCTACCTCCCTCTCGGAGCTGATGGAAGGCATCAAATAAATGCTCACAAGTCTGGGGAAGAAACCTTCTCCCCTTGTCGTACGTTCCTGTAAGCTCTTCAATATTTGGCACAACTTCCTCGTAAGGAGATCCTGTTATAGGCAAACCACCGATCTTATACAAATTCCAAAGTGATATAGACAGTTCTCCAGCAGAGGTAAGCAATGTGTTGGTAACTGGGCACCATGCCTCACAGAAAGCATGCATAATATTCGTATTACGGTCATCTGTGAAGAGTGAAGCATATACGGCGTCATAAATTCTTGCACCCTCTAGTGACAAGCGACACCTACCTAAGACGTCTTCTGTCCATTCCCAGTAGCCAGGAACGCAATGAAATTCACCGCCGAACGGCAAATCATTGCCCCAAAAAATTTCCTTGTTAATAATTCGATGCCCTAGGCATGGTAAGGTACTCGCGACATTCCAAGCATGATGAGTAGTGGTGCAAAGCATCCATGTCTTGGGAGGACGACTACTGTATTCAAGAGTCCAGTCTGCCAAATAAGGTGGGTCCCTCAAAGTTACCCATGAAACTGCAGCATACTGGCCGATTAGTGACCTATCAACTGGTAACCTTGTCCCCTCCTTGCTTCCCTTATGGTTCGAAATAATAAGGCATTCGAATTAGAGGAAGAAATTCTTGAGTCTTTGAAGTATACCATGTTTAGACTGCAAAAAGAGAGAAAAGTGTTTATTAGCACTTAACTTAGAAATGCGATATTCATGGCCTTAAATTCATAATATAATGTGTCATATCTCAAGACTAACCCTACCAAGCATGGAAAAAGAAAAGTCTTTGGCTTGGACGATGTAATGGTCTTTGCCATAGATAAAGAAAGTCAAGTTTTCAAATAAAGTGAAGTCTTTGGCTTAGACAGTGTAATGGTCTATGCCTCAGATAAAACAAAGTTAAATCTTCAAACAAGATAAAGTCATTAGCTTAGACGGTGTAATGGTCTTCGCTTCAGACAAAATAAATCTTTGGCCCAGACGGTGTAATGGTCTATGCCTCAGATAAAATGAAGTTAAATCTTCAAACAAGATGAAGTCATCAGCTTAGACGGTGTAATGGTCTTCCCTTCAGACAAAATAAATCTTCGGCCCAGACGGTGTAATGGTCTATGCCTCAGATAAAATGAAGTTAAATCTTCAAACAAGATGAAGTCATTAGCTTAGACAGTGTAATGGTCTTCGCTCCAGACAATAAATCTTTGGCTTAGATGGTGTAATGATCTTTGCCTAAGATATAGCAAAATCTTTGGCTTAGACGGTGTAATGGTCTATGCTTCAGATGAAATGAAGTCAAATCTTCAAACAAGATGAAATCATTAGCTTAGACGGTGTAATGGTCTTCGCTTCAAATAAAATGAAGTCTTTAGTCTTCGCTTTAGACAAAAAAAAAAAAAATCTTTGGCTCAAACGGCGTAATGGTCTTTGCCTCAGATAAAATTAAAATCTTCTACTTGAGACGGTTTAAAGCCTTATCCTTGTTCAAAGTAATGTCATTGTCTTGTATGAAGTAATATTTTTTGCCAACATGAGCAACGTTTCGGGCAGATAATTTTCTTTTAAATCACTTCGAATTCACTACTTTCTTGAGCACTTGATAGAAAATTTCAGGAAGAAAATAACAATTCGAGCAAAAGTTGGCATGGAAAATACAATACAACATTGATTCTACAAGCAAATTTTTCATAAAAGAAAAGTTGTGAGTAGAAAACTTTACTACTTGACATTGCATAAGAAGAAAGCACACGGAGCATATTCTATAAGCTTGTACCTTTCTTTGACAAATTTCAAGGAGGTGAAAAGCAATGAACTGAAAAGGACGTGCTCTGTGCTTTCTATTAGACTTATGTACTCTAGGAATAAATCAGATTTGGTTCATTACTTTTGGAAGAAGATTAATTACAAGTTCATATGATGCATTAGGTGACTGGTAAGCAAAATGTCATGTAAAAGAATGATATATTTACCGTGACTTTCTTCATAAAAGGAAAACAAAGAACGTTACCTCACAGGAAAACACTTCTTGGATGAATGATTATTCACTAGATTGTTGTTAACAAATTACAAATGGAAGAGCTCTTTTTATAGTATAAGCTTGCAGCGGTTGACTCCTAGTCCAATAATAACTCTGCTGAGCATTCAAAATTGGATAAGGTAGAGGAAGTTACATTCCAATTGTAACACAAAAACTCTTAAAACTATCCAGATGTGACGGCTCCATACAAATCCAAATCCCGTGGAATTAGGCATCAAGATGGCAGACGATTAATTTGATAAGATACGCTCAATTTTTGCCTCTTAGCTTTCTAAAAGTTAAGCTCAAAATAGCTAAAATATTCAGGTGCTTCATGTGGGACCGTATGTGATATGTACTGATCTTAACTGAAGTTTTGACCGATTGATTTGCAATTATGAAAATAAAATTCTAAGTTAAGATCCAATAATAAAGAGAACAAAATATGGCACAACGCAGCATGAGCTTCTTTGTCCGTCTTTGGAGAAATTCAGAACGTCCATGACTTCTGATATACCTATACATTTGGTTTTTTTTCTAACAACCATGCAATTGCAAATCAACCACGTAAAGCACCTAAATACAAAAGATTTGATTGATTTCTATAATCAATCAAATTCACGGTTCCATCCAAAAGTGAGAAAGCACTTGCGAGAAGACAATTAAAAATCTTATGTCTTACTTTAAGGCTAGTCTTTAAGGATTAACAAGCTTACACCCCGACGCGCCTTAAAGTAGGGGTATTTATAAGCATTTAAATTTTATTGGACTTAAATCCATAAAATAATTTGAACTATATTAAATTGAAGATAATAATCCAGATAAATATCGTGGCTAGTAAATTGGGTTAACTCAATATATATGTATTGGGTTAGTCCATTAAATTGGACTACAAATTAAATGATAACTTCATTAGCCCAAGGTCCAAATGGCTATTAGCCCATATTAAAGCCCAGGCTCATGCCACGTGTTAAATGATGAGGCAATCCAAGTCAAAGGAATGAGCCAACAAAATCATGCCATGTGTCAAGTGATGTGACAATCCAAGACAAGTAAATAAGCCAATGAAATCATGACATGTGTCAAGTGATGTGGCAATCCAAGCCAAATAAATGAGCCAATGAAATCATGCCATGTGTCAAGTGATGTGGCAATCCAAGCCAAATAAATGAGCCAATTAAATCATGCCAAGTGTCTGGATGGTATTGGTCAGTTCAAATGGACCAATCAAGTCGCAGAGCCACACCACTCCTTACAACTATAAATAGAGGTCTTCATAAAGCCATAAGATACCAGAAGTTATAACAAGAAGCAAGCAGAGAGCTCGTGGATCAAACACCGCAGATTTCTCTACAAGCTACAAGCACTCAAGCTACAAGTTCAAGTTCAAGTTCAAGAACGAAGCCACATCAAATACCAAAGCGTTCAAGATCAAATTACTTGTTCGTGATCAAATCCAAATTCAAGTTCGAGAAGGAGATTCAAGATCAAGCTTTACAAGCCCTTGAATCAAATCAAAGTCAAGCTCATTAAGATACTTTACATTCTAGAAGAATGAGAGGAATGCCATAGAGATTGTCACACTTTCATTTATTGAAATCAAATACAATATTTGTTACGCATTTTTTCAGTCTTGAATAATTATTTTTCTCGACGCGAAAATTTGTTGTTACAAATTTCTGGCACGCCCACTGGGACAATCTCTACCTCTCATCTCTTCAAATTACCATACTTCAAGAACACAGAAATGGCTCCTAAGAAGATCAACCTCAAACTCACTACTGCTAAGGCTACAGATTTCAAGTTTTCATCTGATGTGGAAAACTTGCTGGATGCTACTGTGGAAAGCGTAGGCCCTATCACTAGGCTAATTACTTAAATCCAATATATATGTGTTGGGCTAGTCCATTTAATTGGACTACAAATTAAATGATAAGCCCACTTCCTTAGCCCAAAGTCCAAATGACTAGCCCATGCTCACGCCACATGTCAAGTGATGTGGCAATCCAAGACAAATAAATGATCCAATGAAATCATGCCACGCGTCAAGTGATGTGGCAATCCAAGCCAAATAAATGAGCCAATGAAATTATGCCATGTGTCAAGTGATGTGGCAATCAAAGCCAAATAAATGAGGCAATTAAATCATGCCAAATGTCAAGATGGTATTGGTCGGTTCAAACGGACCAATCAAATCGCAGAGCCACACCACCCCCTATAACTATAAATCGAGGTCTTCAAAAAGCTAGAAGACACCAGAAGTTATTACAAGAAGCAAGCAGAGAGCTCGTGGATCAAACACCGTAGATTTCTCTACAAGCTACAAGCACTCAAGCTACAAGTTCAAGTTCAAGATCAAGAACGAAGCCAAATCAAATACCAAAGCATTCAAGATCAAATTACTTGTTCGTGATCAAATCCAAATTCAAGTTCGAGAAGGAGATTCAAGATCAAGCTTTACAAGTCCTTGAATCAAATCAAAGTCAAGCTCATCAAGATACTTTACGTTCTAAAAGAATCAGAGGAATACCATAGAGATTGTCACACTTTCATTTATTGAAATCAAACACTACATTTGTTACGCAATTTTTCAGTCTTGATTATTTATTTTTCTCGACGCGAAAATTTGTTGTTACAAATTTCTGGCACGCCCAGTGGGACAATCTCTACCTCTCATCTCTTCAAATTACCAAATTTCGAGAACACAGAAATGGCTCCTAAGAAGATCAACTTCAAACTCACTACTGCTAAGGCTATAGATTCCAAGTTTTCATCTGATGTGGAAAACTTGCTAGATGCTACTATGGAAAGCGTAGGACCTGTCACTAGGAACAAAGCAAATTCGTTGGGAAAATAAGCATTTCAAATGCCGTCTACATCAGTTCCTATCTTTGATATTCAATCCTCAAAGGGGGCAAGATCCTTTCCAACTGAATTGGAAGAAGGAGCGAACATTGCTAAAATTGTTGAAAAGACACTGGCTCTACTTAGCCCTTCTAGATCTAAGAATCTCATCACACAGGGTGATGATGATGTCTTAATCATTGGATCTGCTCCAAGCGCTCCACGTGAGTTGTTCCACCCAAAGTATGGTGTAAGAGAAAATTCGTGCTTTGCTCCACCATCCATGATGGTTATCCAAGCAATGGTGACTAATACTTCAACTATTGAAGAACAACTCGCAAATTTAACAAAGGCAATTGAAGGGTTAACAAAGCATATGCAAGATCAAGATAATCAAATTGTCAAGCTGACAGATAGAGTTGAAAGCATGATGGAGGGAGATTGAACTCATGCACCTGGGAAGCTCCCAATAATTCAAGATAAGGGAGACTCATCTGCAAGGCAGACAACGGCTCCTAAAGAATTTCAGGTTTCATCTGACGGAGTTATTCCCATTGACCAATTGAAAGACTTCACTATGGGAACCATCAATGATAAGTACGATGTTGCTGCTAAGTCTTCTCTCTCATATGCAAAGCCCTACACTGCGAGAATTGATAGTTTGAAGATGCTTGCAGGTTATCAACCCCCAAAAGTTTCAACAATTTGATGGTAAATGAAATACGAAGCAACGCATTGCACACTTCGTCGAAACTTGTAATAATGCTGGAACCTATGGAGATTATCTTGTCAAGCAGTTCGTCCGTTCCTTAAAAGGAAATGCTTTTGATTGGTACACTGATCTCGAGGCTGGTTTCATCGATAGCTGGGAGCAACATGAAAATGAATTTCTCAATCGCTTCTATAGCACAAGGAGAACCTTAAGAACGGTTGAACTCACAAATATGCGTCAATGGAATGATGAACCAGTTGTCGATTTCATAAATTGATGGAGGAATGCAAGCCTCAATAGTAAAAACAGACTTAGTGAAGCTTCTGAAATAGAAATGTGTATCCAAGGAATGCATTGGGGACTTCGCTACATCCTGTAGGGTATCAAGCCTAAGTCTATTAAAGAATTCGCTACACGTGCTCATAATATGGAGCTAAGTATGTCTTCAAGTGGAAATCAAGGGCCACCTGTTTATGAACCTCGCAAAGTGAAGGATAAACAAGAAATAAAGAAAGGAGTCAAGTTTCTGCCGAAGTCTGAGAGCAAGGAATCAATGAATGTTAATGCCTCGCCATTAAAGGTCACTACAAAAGTGAGTAAGAAGCAAAGTATGAAGACAACATCCTTACAGGATAAAGTTGGCCGAAAGTTAACTCTGAAGGAAATGCAAGCAAAAGAATATCCATTCTTTGACTCTGATGTCCCAGCAATTTTTGAAGAACTCCTTGAGTTGAAACTCATTGAGTTACCCGAAATGAAGCGGCCAGACAAAGCAGGAAAGACTAATAATCCAAATTATTGCAAGTATCGTCGGTTGATCGGCCACCCTATTGCAAAGTGATTTGTCTTCAAGGAGAAGTCATGGACTTGGCCGCTGAAGGAAAAATCTTGCTTGAACATGAGAAAGACAGTTCGAATCAAGTCTCTTTCGTTTTTGGTTCACTTGATCCCATTGTCCTTTGCAATTTTGTCGAAGTACATGAATGTGATGACATCCAAACTGCATCATCACCAAATATGATTAAATTTGGTGACTTTGAACATATCGATGTGAGCAAACCATTGCTTCTCCCTATGGCGTATAAACTAATAGTGGAGGAAAGATCTCAAGAGAAAAGTGAATCACGTGATGATCAAACTGATAATGAAGGTTGGATATCTCTGGTGCGCAGTTGTGAGCAGGCTTGGGACTTCTACGGTGAGCTGCTTTTCCTTCCATGTCGATCCGCAGCCGAAGAAGTCTCTCTTTGTGCTGTTATTTCTGTCTATTCTGATCCAGGCAGTAGGGTAGTGTAGTATTCTTTTGGTTGTATATTCTACTAGCTGCCCGTAGCTTGTGACACCAGGTTCTGGCACACACATGTTAGTAGACATTTATTTTTGGGTTGTATAACTATTTTGGTACCTTATTTGCCACTCTTGGCCTTAACTTAACTTTGAAAATCTNACTGGGAATTCTGAAGAAGTGGACGTTTGTGATGCAAAAATGACATTTACTAATGATGATCTTTTGCTTGGTGAAACATACCATAATCGCCCCCTATTTATGGTTGGCTTTGTGCGAGAACAGAGAATAAGTAGAATCTTGATCGATGATGGGTCTGGTATCAATATTCTCCCAATTCGTATTGTCAAAGAGCTTGGCATACCGATGGATGAACTATGTGAAAGTCGTTTGATGATTCAAGGGTTCAATCAAGGGGAGAAAAGAGCTATAGGGGCTATCAAATTGGAAATAAATAAGGGAGATTTGCATTCGAGTGCATGGATGCACGTGATTGATGCAAAGACCTCATATAATATCTTGTTACGAAGGCCATGGATACACGAGAACAAAGTGGTTTCATCCACCTACCATCAGTGCTTGAAATACTGCGAAGGTGGGGTCGAAAAGAAGATAGTTGCTGATGATAAGCCCTTTATCGAGGCTGAATCGTACTTTGCCGATGCAAAATTCTTCTTAAAGAATTACATCTCAAAGGAGGTTTAGGTTGATAATGTGATATTGACCAGAAGTGTTTCAAAGAAGGTTGATGCCACAACTAGCAAGGAAAAGATTACAATTGAAGAAGATTAGGTGCTTCATGATAGGAACAAGATGAATGAGGCATCTTCAAGTAAGAAAGTGACTCCTATTGTTCGTTATGTCCCAATGGCAAGGAAGGTCGAAGATCCATCTTGTTAGCTACAAGGTAATGTATTAGGAGACTTGACCCTTCCTATCAAGCGAATAGATGCAATTAAGTCATCAACAAAGTTGCTTAAGGGGTTTGTCAAATTATCAAGCCACAATTCGCTTCTAAATCTAGCACTTCCTGCAAAGCGCACAGATGAGGGCTTTGACCCAAACGCCTACAAGTTATTAGCAAAAGCTGGATATTGTTACACCCCAAGTTTTCATACGTGAGAGTACGTCGTAAGTCATTGATGTAAGCTCGAAAATGAGATTATATTTGGAAGCAAATAAAGTAAGTTAATCATGTTACCTTGGAGGTTAAAAATATTTAAGATCATGAATAACAAGTACCAAAAGGGTTGGAAAGCTTAGTCGCTAAACGAATTGAAGAAAATAAGTTTCGTCAAAAATCGACAAGTTTGGAATGTTATAACATATTCTTTTGGGGTGAGACTAGGGTAATTAACATGATGAGGAGGTTAATTTATGAGTTATTATAGTCGTATGATAGTCGTGTGTTATGTTTTTAAGTCAAACGAGTTATGGAACAAAAGTTAGCAAAGATCATCACAAGTTGCATTTATAATGTGCTGAAATTTAGGTCAAATGTAGATGCACTTTTCTCCCAATATACTTGGCATAAATGGATTATCTACATATCAAATTGAAGATCTACGAGTCTAGTTTCCAACGCATTAAACCATTCGTCAATACGACATCGGAGTAGAGAGATATTCGCATTTTCGCGAGACCGCGCAAGCAGCTCCCAATGGGACCCACTTAGGCGGTGGTCGACCTACTTCACTTTATAAACGATTTGGACGCCTATTTTTCACTTATTTTCAACTCAACTTCGTCTCCAAACTTCTCCTAACCCTTCTAAACAGATTCCACAAGTGTTTGAAGTGATTCCAAAGTGATTACACCATATCTCAACATCAAAACTTAGCTCTAGTGAAGAACAACACCTCTTTGAGGTTGTGTTGTCATTGAGGATTGTTGTGGGCTGTATTTGGATGAAATTACAAGTTGTTGCTGCTGTCTAAGGTGAGTATAACAGCCTACTAATTGTGATTAAGCTTGCTTGTATGTTGGTTAAGTTGTTAGGATGATAAACTACAAGATAGTACTTAGATTAGCTTAAGTCACTTCTATGGTGTTGTATTGCTATTGAGGGTTGTTGTGAGCTGAATATAACTTGGATTTCGACTTGAAGTTACTATAGGAGTTGTGTGTATTGTATTCTTCCATGTGCTTAAGGTTATCTTGATGTTGATTAAGTTAAATGGATGGAGTAGACATCGACTAGTGAATAAAGCTACTAATTGAAGATAGTTGGAGTTGAGGATTGTTTCCTTTGTTATAAATATATGGTATAAGGATGGAATCATTGATGAATGACTTCATCATCATGTTAATGATACTGTTAAATTAATGTAAGAAGTCTATAAGGGGTGATATGGGTTATACGAATTACAATCGGAGCTTGCCGCTCGTCGTGAAGTAGTTGTGACTTGTTGTTGTTATATGGTGTCTTGTTATTGATATTTATAGGTTGCTGGACTTCCCTGGCTGTTGTTGTTGGTATATGGTATTGGAGGAGGCCCTTGTTACAAGGTAGATGCTGCCCGAATTTACGTAGAAGAGCTACTAGCTTAAGTTACAGACTTAGCCTTTGTTCAACACTGATTTTGAATCTCCTTATGCTATGATAGATCGAGTTGACTTGTTTGAAGAGTTGCTTAGAAGGTATTAAGGACTCAACATGTTTAAGGTATGTTAAGGCTCTTCCTTCATTCTTTTGGCATGATCTAAAGTGACACGAACATAAACGATACGCTATTTCATAATGAATCTACTCCTAGCAACTAAGGTTGTCCATGTTATTCTTTCCTTACAAAGTTATTCCAAGAAAGTATATATGATCCTTGAGTCCTAGTGAAGTTCATATTGATGGTATGATGTCCATAATGTTAATCGATGGTGCAATGACCTTATGTCACTCCAAAAGGTTTAGAACGTGACTCCATGAGTCCAGCATGCATTATATATGTATCTACTTTACTCTACCGAGCCGCGCTATAGTCGGCCGGGTATGGCACCTATTGTGCAACCACTGATCAGTGGGTTTACCGAGCTCCACGTGGCCGGGTACGATTCTACCGAGCCTTATGATGGCCGGGTACGTTTTTACCGAGTCCTCTTTGAGGCCGGGTATGATATGATGATGATGATGCCCACAGAGGCGTATGTTTTTAAAAGCTTATGTATATATATGTATTATGCATTTCATGTCAGTAGCCCCCAGAGGCACTCAGATGTTACAGGTTGTATCTCCTCTATCTCTCTTTACGTTACTGATCTTGTTTATGCTTTCCTGCCTTACATACTCGGTACTTTATTCGTACTGACGTCCCTTTTGCCTGGGGACGCTGCGTTTCATGCCCGTAGGTCCCGATAGACAGGTTGACATTCCTCCTAGTAGGCTATCAGCTCAGCGAAGGTGTTGGTGTACTCCACTTGCTCCGGAGTTGCCTATTTGGTCAGTATGCTTTGGATATGTATTGATTGGTATGGCGGGGCCCTGTCCCGACCTTTATGATTTTATGTACTCTTAGAGGCTTGTAGACAGATGTCAGGTGTATGGATACTTGTATGGCCTTGTCGGCCTATGTCTTGAGTTTACAAATGGTCATGTCGGCCTTATAGGCCCGTATGTCACATGTATAAGTTTGTATATCATGTTCGGTCATCATATGTTGAGTATTCCCTTATGTTTTATTCTTGTTATCTCATGACATGTTTTTTATCTCATTTACCCTTGATAGTATGATAAGAAAGATATGTTACGTTGGTACTCGGTTGAGTAAGGCACCGGGTGCCCGTCACGGCCCTTCGGTTTGGGTCGTGACAGATATGATCCCAACGAACCATCCAAGTTGGGAAAGCTCCCACCCGAAGCTTCAAACCCTACTCAAAAGATGATGATGATGGAGAAAGGGTACCCACTGAAGCAATCACGTGAAGGATTGGGTTACAAAAAACCCCCGCCAATCCGTATCTCCATTAAAAGGGCAAGTTGTAACTATATTACTGCTAAAGAAGTGTCTACGATGCTTAATAACAAGCCTTCTGTGTTTGACCGACTTACGAAACCAAGGACCTCAGTCTTTGATAGGTTGGGACCGCCGAAGAAGGAAAACAAGCGCCATGGAAGTAATGGAAGGATCGGAGCACCTATCTCCCTTAAAAAGGAGATTTTGACCACAGACTACCCAAGTCTGATTCCTTCTAGAATGAGGCGAGAGACAAAAATTGTAGTTTCGGGCGGAGAGGTCCTCAAAGCAAAGGCTCATACTATAGTCCACACTAAGGAAAGGGAGGAAGATGAAGAAAGTGTGGGGTCATCATATCATATCACCATTCGTGATGAACAAAATGCTTCACCCTATACGGAAATCGAGGAAAGGTGCCTTGATATTCATGTATGTCATAACATATCTTTCAATGATGATGATCTTCAAGGGGATGAAGATGCTAAAGATGCACCACCTGAGCTTGAAGAAGGGGTAAAGACAAAGGTTTATGCACTAAAAGAAGTCAATCTCGGAGTAGTTGAAGATCCAAAGCCCACATATATAAGTGCCTCTGTAACTGGTGATGAGAGCAAATATATTGAGCTACTTAAAGAGTTCAAAGACGTATTTTATTGGAGCTACAGAGAAATGCCAGGTTTAGACCCCAAGGTGGTTGTTCATCATCTTGCTGTCAAAGCAAGCACAACGTCGCTTCAGACCTGAACTGGTTCCCTTGATTGAAACCGAAGTTGACAAGCTTATTGAGGCTGGTTTTGTTCGTGAAGTTAAATATCCTACATGGATTTCAAGCATCGTCCCTGTAAGAAAGAAGAATGGCTAAATCCGAGTTTGTGTTGACTTTAGGGACCTAAATAACGCTTGTCCTAAGGATGAATTTCCTCTTCCTATCCCTGAGCTCATGATTGATGCAACAACTGGATACGAGGCGATGTCTTTCATGGATGGTTCATCTGGATATAATCAAATTCGCATGGCACCGAAGGACGAAGAACTTACTGCCTTTCGCACCCCTAAAGGTATATACTGCTACAAGGTAATTCCCTTTGTCGCGCCCCCTTTTTCTCGCGAGATCGTGTTTATGACATTTGGAGGGACAACTCATTCCTTTTGGGAACTGGGTTTGCATTTGAAGAGTCGCCACCTAATGATTAGGGTGCATTAGGACACCAAAAGAGTTTGATTTGAATAACCAGAGATAGGGTAAGGGGTTGAAATTATTCTAAGGGGAAGGTGTTAGGCACCCCTCAGAATCCACTAGTGTGGTTCCCGGCCAGACAATTATTGTAAATATGGGTGCAATTAACATATAGGCAGATAAGGCTCAAATAAGAGGGGATTTCAACACATAATGAATTGAAAGTAGACAAAGTTTAGAAGAATAATTAAAAGAGCTGATTTTGAATAAGGAAATACAATGCTAAAAAAAAGAAATGAAGAAATAAAGGAAGGGGGTCCTAGGTTTATTAAAAATATAGATCACCCCACACAATGTCCGGTAATCATTCCTCAATGAGGGGCTACACCTGACATTATCGCGTGGTCATCATTTCCATATCTACCCTTCCCACCCCGTTAAGGTATTTAAAGCGCGGGTTGGTCTCGATTACTTATTGCATGCTATTACCCGTCCCACTCCTATCAGTCCCGGAGGCACTTAGGACTACTAATCCTAAAAAGGGAGGGATATTAGGCTTATTTGAAGTTCCAAAGGTAAAAACTCTAAGGCGACATACAAAACACATATTGCATATTTTGGGGAAAGCATATAAACAAACAAAGGCTCATATATACCTCCTTAAACAAAGAAAGCATATAATTAGCATGACTTGCACATACTTTTTAGGTCTGATTAAAAATACCAAAGACGAGGGAGTTTAAATATTGAGGCAGATTGGTTTATTACATAACTCAGATAAAAAGCCCGAATCAGGCCTGCCTTCTGGTTGTAATGATTAATAAAAAATAGATTCATTTACAGTTATTACTCTAAGGCTTGCCTAAGAGTTTAGACGGGGTCTTATAGGCATGATATCTATTGATTATTGAAGGCGATGAGATAGTAAGGCTCGAAATGAATTGTTTGAAGTCCTATATGCATACTTGTTAAACTTGTTAAGCAAGGGACTTAGATTATTAAAAGAGATGCAGAATGTACAAAAATTAAATAAGTTGGTTACAAGTTCTGCAGGTTATAGCATCTACTATTACTGATTTTATATCTAACAGTGACTGTTAATGAAAACGAATCAGAATTGCTCGAGGATCCCTATAGGCATGATTTCTATGCATTACTGATTTTTTGACGTGGTATCTGATTGCAGAAATCTTATAGACATGGTGTCTAAGTGCAGAAACTTGTCTTAAACCTTATAGACATGGTATCTAAATGCATAAACTTGTTTTAAACCTTATAGACATGGTGCTAAATGCAGAAACTTATTTTAAACCTTATAGATATGGTATCTAAATGCGTAAACTTGTTTTAAACCTTATAGACATGGTATCTAAATGCAGAAACTTGTTTTAAACCTTATAGACATGGTATCTAAATGCAGAAACTTATTTTAAACCTTATAGACATGGTATCTAAATGCAATTTGAATTATGCAGAATTATATTATTCCTATAAGCATGGCTTCTAGGTGAAGTTTGAATATGCAGAAGTTAAAACACCCTATAGGCATGGTTTCTAGGTGAAATTTGAATACGCAGAAGTTAAAACACCCTATAGGCATGGTTTCTAGGTGAAGTTTGAATATGGAGAAATTAAAATATCCTATAGGCATGATTTCTACCCTTGCATGCATAGTTACCCACCCTTTTTCACTAGCCAGCCCCAAATGTTTTTTACAACTTATTACAAACCAGAATAATAAATTACATCACAAAAGTACAAAGAAAAGTACAACCAGAGGAAGCCTGATTCTTGACTTCCTCTCTGAGTTATGAGATAGACAAACTCAAAGACCATTGATCCAAAGCCTTTCTCCAATTTGAGTGTGTCAGAGTTCCCTAAGAGCCTCAATGGGACTCCGGGCAGTGCTCACACCCAAATTGTTTCACCAGAATACGGACAAGTGCAGTATGGAAGTGCCAGCCCTCAAGTGTCCAAGTTCAGAGGGATCTCATGGGTCCCAAGGCAAGGCTCACAAGAGGGGGGCAGACTTAAGTCTAAGAGAGAGTGCAAGTGAAGAAACAGAGTTCTGAGGGAATAAAGGAGAGGGAAAGAGGTGCTGGGAAACAGCCATAAACAAGTTGATAATTTCATACAAAAGGGGTTCAGGGGTTGGGAAATTGCAAAGAGCCTATGTACTTAGGCAAGGGTCAGCTTTTGGCATGCACAGCAATAGGAGATGTTGGCATGCCCATAAGCCCACCAGAACACACAATACTAGAGAATACATAGAGGATGATCCCAGGGGAATCAAGTTTGAGTCATGGACAGCAATGCTCAATACTGTCATGCCTCAAACAAACCATCAATATCAAACACATTGGGGTGGGGGTTTAGGATACTTAATACATAGATTCAGAATAGGAAGAAAGAAATTACAGCATTCTAGAACAAAGTACTGAATTAAACACAAGCAGTAGGCAGACAAGAAGGCAAAAGTATTAAGTAAACATGTTGTTGTGATGCTGAAATTTTAATCAGAACATACCAGTTCAAAGAAGCAAAATACAGTAAAGGCAAGGTAGCAGGATTTTGAAATTAGCTTTGGCTTTCAGCCAGCTAAATAGGTCACAGCAGAAGTAGTAAAGCAGGAGAGAATGTTTAGAGTGTAAGTGATTTTAGAACTCAGAGTGTTCCCTGTGCTAATGAAAGAGCAAGGTATTTATAGTTTGAAAACAGGTAGAAAATAAGGCAAGAATCATAATTTAGCAGTAATTATGGAACTATGTACTAATTAAAAATCAAATCGGTATCAAAGACTTCCTTTAATTAAGGAGTTAAAATTAAACGGTAATGGGCAGAAAACATTTAAGGAAAGAAATCAAGTAGAGCATCATGTGCAGAATAGACAATTAGGGGTAAGTACATAGAGGTTTAATTAAGGGAATAACTAATAAAGAATCTTTGAAATGCTCGGTTAACCAAATAAGGTAAGAAACACAATAAATTTGCAGAATATGGAGACAATCAACACATAGTAAATCAAGGAGTCAGGGATTCGAAATTACTGATTTGGAGAGAATAACATGGGTTCCCATGAATAAACCAAGCTAAGAACAGGAGAATCGAAAGTCTAAAGGGAAGTTTTCAAATCAATCCAAGAAACAGGGAAATCAGTAAAACAAGGAAAGAATCAATTACTTAACACACGAGTGCAATCAGAATTACACAAGGAGTGGTTTGAAATCAATCCATAATTGAAGGTCATTTTAGAGGGAAATTTAGCATATAAAAGAGTGCATAAACATTAGGCATGCGAGGTTGAACTAATGCAAAGAGAAGCATCATGCAAAACAATCACAAAGTCGGTAGATAGTGAACTATCGAAACATGGTAGTCACATAGGTCAATTTCACCGACTTAGTAATAGAGAAAATAGAGAGTATCAGAAGCATGCAAAAGGTCAAGTAAAAAGAACTTTATGAAAAATATAGTCGAGTTTCAATGATGGCAGGAAATCAGAATCACATAAAGAAACGGATGTTGAAATAAAAGATTTTAAATCTAGTCGAGCAACAGATGAAACAACTTCAGAAGCTCGAATAGGTCCAAAGAAATTAGGGTTTTGAAACCAATCGAATTCAGAGATGATGGACAAGTAAAGCAAATAGTCTCAGAACTCGAATGAACCCAAAATTTTAGGGTTTTTCACCATCAATCGAGTCTAGAGATGAAAAACAAGTAAATCAGACAAATACTAACAAAAAATGGATTCAGAATTCTCAAAAAGGTTAAGTCCCTTAACATGAAAACTCAAGTAGAAGAACGACATAAGGAAACACAGTAGAACATGTCGAAAAATCAGAGAAAGCTTTGAAATAAATTAACAAAACCTAAATCAAAAAAGATGAAGGGGTTTTGAAGGCAGAGTTTTGAAAGAGACCTTGAGAAAAACGTTTAGAAGTTTAGAGTAAACACGAATCTAAAACATATCTAAAAGAAATCGGAAGAACCTCAAAGATTAGGGTTTCAGAAGAACCCCAGATGGTGAGAAAGGCTTGAAAAATCATCGATCTAAGCAGGAGAAGTCAAGAGTCAGGCTTGAATAGCCATGGTTGGCCGGAGCATGGTCAAAGATGACCGGAGACAGCCATAAAACTGAAATCAACCAAGGTCTGGACCAGACTTTTCCAAGATCTAGCCTTGAAACCATGATAATCGGGCATGTAGAAGCCATAGGAGGTAGATACAGCCTTCCAATGGCTTTGGAAGCCATTGATTTGGGCGGTTTTAGGGTGGTAGTTGAGGGCGGCGGCTAGGGTTTGAGACAGAATTGAGAGAGAAAGGGATTCAGAGGCGGCTGGGGGTAAGAAATGGTTAGGGTTTGGGGGTAGGTCAAGATTAAAAAAGGAAAGAGTTAATGTGAGCCGTTGATCTGAGCGATCAACGGCTGGGACTAAATGAGAATCCGGGCGGGTTATTTTAATTGGGTCGTGAGTCGGGTATGACTGGGATTTGGGCTGGGTAATTGGGTTTAAAATTGGGGTCAATTCAGGNGTACTTAAGCTAGAAACATGCTTCTTTTTAGTAGTCTTCGTTCGTTACCCTACTTGTTATAATTGACTATCACAATATTCGCCTCTTTCGATTGCAAATAATGATAGAATCAATTTTAACATATAAGAGCTAGATGTCACTAAATAAAGTTAACATCTACCAATACCAAATTTAACTAAATTACTTCTTCTGCCTCTTTCGATTACAGAATTAGTAAGAAGTTAAAATATAGTACGAAGTAGATAGATGTTAACAAATTAAATAATACCAACTATAAAGCATATAAAATTTAAATAAAAAGCTTCAGCTCAAGCATGTGAAATTTAGGAATAATATGTACTATTATATAAAAATATTAAGATCCGTCATTCTCCCAACACAAGAAAAGTTACTCCATAATGGAGTTAGTACTGACAACGGAAATATTCTTGCCCATTAAATAAGAAAATAGAAAAAAATATTCAAAAGAATAATTCCCCTATTTAATTAAAAATAGGAACTAGAGTAATTTCCTATACCGGATAACTGAAAAAGTAGAAGAAAGAAAAAGAAAATTTCAATTTTATGTCTCGATCTCTCCTCCCCAGAATTGTCTGTCACAGCTTTGTAATAATGACGGTATTTATAGATATTTCCATTGCTTTTCCCGTGTACAAAAAAAATTTCAGCAAACTTTTCTCTTTCACCTTGCCAACTTGCCAATTTGAAATAAATTTGATAAGAGAATGGTGTAATCAAGTGTTCACGTGACTTTTGCTAATGTTAGCTTCTTTCTTTTCCATTTTCAACTCCTTCTTCATTCTTATTTATTTCTATATTTATATGTTCATATTACCTACAAGAAAATAACAATATTAGTATTAAGGATTCAATAACAACTCATATTATGCATAGTATTTTTATTTTATCAATAATCGAGCATGTAGGAGCCATAGGAGGTAGATACAGGCCTTCAATGGCTTTGGAAGCCATGGATTTGTGAGATTTTTAGGTGGTAGTTGAGGGCGGCGGCTAGGGTTTGAGAGTGGATTGAGAGAGAATTGAGAGAGAAGGGGGGTTTGAAGGCGGCTGCAGATGAGAAATGACTAGGGTTTGGGGGTAATTGGGAATTAAAAAAGAAAATGTGTAATGGTGGCCGTTGATCATTTTGATCAACGGCCTGGATTGAATGGGAATATCCGGGCGGGTTGTTTTAAAAGGGTCGTGGGTCGGGTAGGCCTAGGATTTGGACTCGGTGATTGGGTTTTAAAATTGGGGTTCAAAATTAGGCTAAAATTGAAATAAACGGGGCTAACATTTAAATAGCCACTTTTCCCTTATTGATTTTATAAAAAATAGTAGAATAATTTCTGAAAATAAATTGAAGGTACTAAAATGATTAATAATACATAATTATAAAATTAAAAATATTGGACCTAATTTTTATAGACATAAAGGTAATTAAATCTAAAAGAGGCTAATGTTGCAATTGTATGCAATTTAGTTTTTAAAATACTAAATAAATTTGTAAAAATATGAAAAAAATTACATTAGCTATATTTTAGCATAAATTTGAGAGTCCAATAAATGAATCACCAAAAATCGTAATTTTGGTAATAATTATTGGGTTTTCCTTGATATAAATTGATTTTAGAAATCTTTAAAAATTAAGGAAAAATAATAAAACATTTGGACATACCTATATATGAATAAATATGCTATTTTGAAAGTATTTTGCATATTAAAAATATTTAGGGAAAAATTGGGTATCAACAGTTGCCCTTCTTTACCCGGGAAGGATGAAAGAGTTGTCGGGTAAAGATATGATGGCCAATTTTTGTGACGACCCGGCCGGTCGTCTTAAGAATTTACGCCCCGATCCCTTGTTAACTGGTTTCCCTAAGTTCATTTATGCCATTTTGGTTTGCCGGGATGTTCGGTGTTGAGTTTCGGAGAGTTTTGGGACACTTAGTCCCTAAATGAGAGCTTAAGTGTTGAAAAGTGGTACGTAGTCGGAATAGTGTGAAGATGACCTCGAAATGGAAATCCGATGGTCCCGTTAGCTCCGTTAGGTGATTTCGGGGTTGGGAGCGTGTTCGGAATGTATTTTGGAAGTCTGTAGCTCATTTAGGCTTGAAATGCCGAAGGTTGAATTTTTGAAGTTTCCGGTCCGATAGTGAGTTTTTGATCCGAGGGCCGGAATGGAATTCCGGAAGTTGAAGTAGCTCCATCGTGTCATTTGGGATGTGTGTGCAAAATTTCAGGTCATTCAGACGTGTTTTGGTTGGATTTTTGATCGAAAGTGTATTTTGATGGAATTTGAAGTTCTTAGGCTCAAATCATTGATTAATTCGAGTTTCCGGCGTTGTTTTAGGTGGTTTAAGGATTGGTACAAGTTTGAATGAGGTATTAGGTGTTATTGGTGTTTTTGGTTGAGGTCCCGGGGGCCTCGGGATGAATTCGGATGGTTGACGGAAGGTTTTTGAAGTTGAAGAATTGCTGAAGACTGTTGGTACCTGTCATAACCGCACCTGCGGTTTGGGTTCCGCAGGTGCGGAGCCGCAGAAGTGGCCTGTCCATCGCAAGAGCGAAATTTGAGTGTTTCTTCAGTTTCCGCAGGTGCAGAAGTGTAACCGCAGAAGCGGTTACGCACCTGCGAGATAATAGTCGCAGATGCGGCCCTTGGGTCTTTGGTTGAAAACGCAGAAGCGGTAGGAAACCCGCATAAGCGGAATTCGCAGGACCGCAGAAGCGGAGCCTGGCATCTTAAGGAAAAGCCGCAGAAGCGGCACTTGGTCCGCAGAAGCGGTCCCTTGTCCGCAGAAGCGGAAATGCCTGTGCAGATATAGAAATTTCGAGGGTTAGATTTCATAAGTTAGAAAAATTAATTTGAGCTCGGGGAAGGGCGATTTTTAGAGGGTTTTGAAGAGAAGATTATTGTGTATCATTTATTTGATCCCTTCTAGTTATATTTCATCATTTAGTAGTTAAATCCATCATTAAAATTCGAATTTGGGATCAAAAATGGAAGAAATTGGGTAAAACTTCATAGGCTAAACCATTGAGTTTTGAGTGAGGATTTGACCTCCGATTTGGGAGATTTTTATATGGTTAGACTCGTGAGAGTACGAGGGTTCTGAAAATACAAAAATTATTCGATTCCGAGGCGTTGGCCTGAAGGGCATTTTGGTCATTTCACCTAATTTCACGCCGTAGCTTTGAATTAAATAGCAAAACTAGTTGTTTGTGATGTTATTTACAATGTGTAACTGAATTTAATATATTTGGGCCATTTGGAGTCAGATACTCGTGGCAAGGGCGTGGTTTCTAGTTGATATTGAGCCGGTTCGAGGTAAGTGGCTTGTCTAACCTTGTGTGGGGGGACCTCTTCCCCTTAGGACATGATATTTGATATTTGAAAGCCTCGTACGTGAGGTGACGGGCGCGTACTTGAGCTATTATTTGAAATCCGTTTTACTTGAAGTATTTAAATTGAGTTTTTCTTGCCTACCTGTTTATTTTGAATTGTAAGTTTATCCTATGCTAGTTTAGAGAAGCATGTTTAGTTGACTTACTTGTTTAAGTGCTTAAACTGTCTTGTTTGTACTACGTGAAGCATGTTAGGCTAGGATTTCTATTACTTGTTCTAAGTTTAGCATTTATCCTAATGTTTTGGGTTGTTATTGTGTGATTTAAATTGGGACTACGGGACAGCATCCCGGGAGATTCCCCTGTACTTGTTATGTTCTGAACTGAGGTGCGGGACACGAAGAGATCCCTCGTGTATATGATGAGGATACCAAGAGATCCTCGGGATACCAAGAGATCCCTAGTGTATATGATGAGGATACCAAGATATCCTCGGGATACCAAGAGATCCCTCGTGTATATGATGAGGATACCAAGAGATCCCTAGTGTATATGATGAGGATACCAAGAGATCCTCAGGATACCAAGAGATCCCTCGTGTATATGATGAGGATACCAAGAGATCCTCGGGATACCAAGAGATCCCTAGTGTATATGATGAGGATACCAAGAGATCCTCAGGATACCAAGAGATCCCCGGCTATTACTTCCTGTTGTGAGCAGTATTCCTTATATTGTTTTGTTTCTGCTTCCTATTACTGTTTCCCTTATTTATCCTGTTTAGATTCTCGCTGTAGACTTTATCTAT
Organism: Nicotiana attenuata; assembly: GCF_001879085.1. NCBI lineage: Eukaryota > Viridiplantae > Streptophyta > Magnoliopsida > Solanales > Solanaceae > Nicotiana > Nicotiana attenuata. Next base: position 210,685 of record NW_017670612.1, read on the forward strand.
ATTGTTTTCCTTATCCTATCATATATTATGTTTATCTCAGTAGGGCCCTGACCTTCCTCGTCACTACCCAACCGAGGTTAGGCTTGGCACTTACTGAGTACCGCGATGGTGTACTCATGCCCTTCCTGCGCATGTTTTTCATGTGCAGATCATCCAGGTACCTCCACTCAGGCGCACTATCCTTGAGGTCAGGAGAGCTACGGAGACTTCGAGCTATATCTGCAGCGTCCGCAGACCGAAGAGTCTCCTTCCTTTTTCTATCTGTAGTGTTTAGATTCTATCATACTTTTGCTGTAGACATTCTGGAGATTAGAGCATTTACAGTATTTCTATTAGCCTGTGGTTCCCGTGAGTTTTCGGGTTTTGGGATGAGAATTTTGACTTCCGCATTTATTATGAGTTTTATGTACCCAGTGGCATTTCTATACAAATTTCTTATAGTTGTTCAGCCTTAATTAGTTATTTTCGCAAATTATGTTGTTTGTTCCGCACTGTTAGGCTTACCTAGTTGTAGGAACTAGGTGTCATCACGACATGTTCATGGAGGGTGAACTGGGGTCGTGACAAGTTGGTATCAGAGCTCTAGGTTCATAGGAGTCACGGAACACAGGCCGGTTTATTAGAGTCTCGCTGATCGGTACGGTGACGTCTGTACTTATCTACGAGAGGCTATGTAACTGTTTAGGAAAAGTCTTCATTTCATTTGAATTCCTTGTCGTGCGATATTTTTGAACATCAATTCTAAACTTCTGACTTCTATTCTCTCACTGATGGTGAGGACACATGCTACTCGAGATGATCGGGCACCCGCGGCCCCTACTATAGCCGTCAGAGGCCAGGGCCGGGGGAGAGGTCGAGGATGCGCACGTGGTGCAGCCAGAGCACCTGCGCGAGCTGCCGCCGAGGTACCACCAGCAGATCCAGCCGGAGCCCAGGCACCTGGCACACCTACTACTGCTACTACTACTCCAGTGCTCCAGGAGACTTTGGCTCAGTTCATGAGCATGTACACCACCTTGGCTCAGGCAGGGTTGCTTCCCCTTGTTGCAGCCACATCCCAGGCCAGGGGAGGAGCACAGACTCCCGCCGTCCGCACTCCTGAGCAGCGAGTGTAGGTTAAGCAGGCTCCCGAGATTATTCTGGCACCGCCTTTTATGGATCGGTTCAGGTTCAATACAGAAAATGTGCCAGATGTTTTCTACATTCATAATCTTAAGAAGAAGCCAACAAAAACTTTCCACGAGTATGCTACTCGATGGAGATAAGAAGCTGCGAAATTAAGGCCAGCACTGGAAGAAGAACAGATGAGTAAGTTCTTTGT
>NW_017670612.1:215383-239151 GCF_001879085.1 Nicotiana attenuata
AGTAGTATACCTCAAATAATCTTTCCTTAAGTTCTTTTGCGGACTTCCCTATAAGTTGCATAGCTTCGCGATTCCAAAGCAACAATGAGATAAAAGCGGTTCCATCCATAACACGAACTTGAAGCCTATACCTGCAACTCATTTTTTATTAACCTTATGCATATTTTTTATAGATATAACATTTTAAAATTTTCACTAAATAGTACTAACCTGTGAGTAACAGAAGATTCTTCTTCATTGCATTTGGCACAAAAGTATTTATTTCCAACTTTTTCCACCTTTCGACTACACTTGTTGCATGCCAAGTATGACCATCCCCGGTCAAGTTCCAAATTAACCAATTTTGCCGCAATCCAATAGCTGGATTCCTATTGAGTAAAAAATAAATAATTATTCTAAATGCAAAACAGAAAACATAAGGTAAATATAATTGAGAAAGTAAATTAAACTCACTTGCGTGCGCTGAACTAAATCCCTAATAGTTTTAAACAGTACAATTCCTTTGTCTAACTCATCTCTAACAGAGTAACTTTGCTGAGAACTTGTTCGAGTGATTTGTTCAATGTTTGATTGACGTGCTACAAGTAATCTGCATAAGTCAAAAATTTTCTGTAATTTATAAATACTATTGTTATATTTTCTGTACATATAGAAAAGGATTATACACTTGACAAACCTGGATTTAAAGTCAATAGACTGCGGCAACATAGAATTTATCCATATCTTTGTCTGATACCAACAGCTACGCACTGAGTAATTACCTGTGTGTCAAATGAATTATGAATAAAAATTTGAAATTTAAAATTTTTTATACAGTAAAATTAAAAAATACATGTAATTTATGGTAAACCTCGATATTTTTGAGGTTTCATATGCTGCAAAACAACAATCAAAGGCTCATTGGCAGATTCATTCAAGTGATGTTGAATTTGATCCACAAGTTCGCTCCATAATGTTGCCATAATCCTGTTCCTCCTATACGTTTCATGGTAAGGTTAATAAACACATATATAGGTAATCTATCAATAAAGTATTTTTTCTATTTTTGAAGTACTTACTGATCATCTTCGAGTACAACATTAATAAGGACACTTTGGTCGTCTCCCTGCTTGTAGGTCTTAACATCTTCATAGGTCACAACCTGACCAACAACATCTATAAATATAAAAGTTAGTGACATACTTTCACAAATAACATTTTTAACTTCATTTAAAATTTAAAAAAATATTACCGAGTAATTCTGTCTCATCGACATCATGTTGATTTGTTAGTTGGTCAAAAGGGCGCAAGTTAAACATGTTCATATGAAATGAAGGATCATTTGTTTCCTCAACAAATGTCTTTTGAGTAAATGTCAGCCTCAGGTTGTGTGTCGTAGTCCTCAACTTCAAATTATTTGGTCCGACTACAAAGTAGTTCATACGATATAAGCGAAGTTCATGTATCTTGTTCCTAAAAAACTTAAGAACATACTTTTCGATTGTAGCATGTATACGATCACCCTGCAAATTTAGATTCATTATTAGTACACAATTATGAAGCCAACAAATGTAAGCGCGTATATACTTTCATCACTGTGTAAACTTGTTAAAAGATGTAATGTCAAAAACCAGAATGCTACAGTTGTTGTATATCAATTATGAAGGCAACATTAGCAGACACAAAGCTGAAAATTGCATATATAAACGTAGTTTCTATATGTTCATCCGATGATCGTGTAAGCAAGGCAAGCAATAGCTAATATTTGCCGAAGTTTCTTATTTTGAACAATTATTATGTACAAAGATGCAACTTAGCTGATTGTTAATATAAGGACAATCACTGTCTAAAGTTATACTCAACATTTGAAGTGAAAAACGAAATGACACAATGGATTCCAGATCAGTTAAAGATCTGTTGATATGGAAGTCGAAATTATTTAAGTAATGCGGAAGAAAGAATTTTCATATGGAATGCGACTACATTAGTAAGTTTAAAACTATGAGAAAGTTGAATATGTTACCTTAGAATCCTGTAAAACCAATTCAATTGAATACGATATTTGCGGGTTAAAGCGATCCGGCATTATCCACATTCGAACGACTCTAACTTTGAGATTCCATTGCATCGAGTTGGATGATATTTGTTTGATATCATGAATTTGTGTGGCCATACTTGCAAACTAATTGTAATCAGACTGTAGTAGATGAAATATGAAGTTGAAAAGGTTTTGAAAATATAAAGCACATAAATCATGGAGTTATAGATGTGTATATAAAATCGGGATTTTTGAGTTGGAAGACCACGTTTGAGAGCACGATCAGTCGTGGGATAATAGAGATTGTTTTTCCTTTGAGATGCCGACTGTTTTGTTGGAATAACTGATATTATTCCTCCTTTTCAAAAAAAACGTATGTATAAAAAAGTTAAAAAAAGTACTTGCAAATTGTGGATGGTAGTTATGGAGTAAAAGACGGCAACTTAGAAAGTGGAGGAATCTTTTCCTTGATTTTAATAACAGCAACTTTAATTAAAGGGAAGAAAATTCTGGAAAGCAAAAATCGTGGGATGAATGGAAACCAATTTCGTGGGAGTATTTTTGGTTTTTTAGATTTGTAAAATTAACTGTACTGATTTTGCTGATTTGTAGGGAGGAATGTTTTCTTTGTTTTTAATAACAACCTCGTTAATTAAGGGGAAGGAAAAACCGGAAAGCTAAAATCGTGGGAGGATTGGAAACAATGGGAGTATTGATGTTTTTTTTAAATTTCTAAAATTAGCTTTATTTTGCTGATTTAGCTGATTTGTAGATAGAAGAAACAAACTCCAACTTTTTTGGAGAGTTGTCTTAATTTTTTACATGTGTTAGCATAATGGGTATTCCACTTGGCAGCCTAACATTGTTTTGCTTGTGTTATTCTATATAGATAGATATGGTCAAATCTTTTTCTTTTTAGAAGACCAAAGTTTATACACATCTAAATTGAGTAGGAGTAGTACTCTTCAACCATCTATATAAGAGGCCAGCATCTTCAACTTTTGCTACATCACAGAGCTTTAATTTGCGTAACCCCTTTTTTGTAGTGCCGAAGTCGTCAACCGCTATAAGATAAGAGTGTTGCATCTTCGTGGGTTTCAGGTATTCTTCATTGATACATATGAGTAATTTAGTGCCAATTTTTTATTTTTTTATTTTCAAGTGAATAGTTCATTTAGAGAAAAAGACCATTACATCGTCTGAGCAAAAGATTTATTTTGTTTGAAGCGAAGACCATTACACCGTCTGAGCTAAAGACTTCATTTTATTTGAAGCGAAGACCATTGCACCGTCTAAGCTAATGACTTCATCTTGTTTGAAGATTTAACTTCATTTTATCTGAGGCATAGACCATTATACCGTCTAAGCCAAAGAATTCATTTTATTTGAAAACTTGACTTTCTTTATCTGTGGCAAAGATCATTACAATGTTTAAGCCAAATATTTTACTTTTATCTGAGGCAAGGATCATTACACCGTCTGAGCCAAAGATTTATTTTGTCTAAAGCGAAGACCATTACACCGTCGAGCTAAAGACTTCATTTTATTTGAAGCGAAGACCATTACACCGTCTAAGCTGAAGACTCTATTTTGTTTGAAGATTTGACTTCACTTTATCTGAGTCATAGACCATTACACCGTCTACGCCAAAGACTTCATTTTGTTTGAAAACTTGACTTTCTTTATCTATGGCAAAGACCATTACATCATCTAAGCCAAAGACTTTACTTTTTATCTGAGGCAAGGATCATTACACTGTCTGAGCCAAAGATTTATTTTGTCTAAAGCGAAGACTATTACACCGTCGAGCTAAAGACTTTATTTTATTTGAAGCGAAGACCATTACACCGTCTAAGCTGAAGATTCTATTTTGTTTGAAGATTTGACTTCACTTTATCTGAGTCATAGACAATTATACTGTCTAAGCAAAAGACTTCATTTTATTTGAAAACCTGACTTTCTTTATCTATGGCAAAGATCATTACAATGTCTAAGCCAAAGATTTTACTTTTATCTGAGGCATGGATCATTACACCGTCTGAGCCAAAGATTTATTTTGTCTAAAGCGAAGACCATTACACCGTCTGAGCTAAAGACTTAATTTTATTTGAAGCGAAGACCATTACACCGTCTAAGCTGAAGACTCTATTTTGTTTGAAGATTTGACTTCACTTTATCTGAGTCATAGACCATTACACCGTCTACGCCAAAGACTTCATTTTGTTTGAAAACTTGACTTTCTTTATCTATGGCAAAGACCATTACATCATCTAAGCCAAAGACTTTACTTTTTATCTGAGGCAAAGACCATTACACCGTCCGAGCCAAAGATTTATTTTGCAAAGGCGAAGACAACCATCCAAGCTGAAGACTTTACTTTGTCCGAGGCTAAGACCATTACACTGTCTAAGCTGAAGACTATACTTTGTCCAAGGCGAAGACAACCCTCTAGGCTGAAGACTTTACTTTGTCCGAGGATAATACCATTATAACGTCTAAGCTGAAGACTGTATTTTGCCCAAGACAAAGACCAACAAAGTCCATTATACAGTCTAACTTGAAGATTTTACTTCACCACCAAAAGATTTGACCTTTTGGCGCAAAGGAATGAAAACTCGTCCTTATTTCGAGATACATGAATCAAAGATTGTATGAAGCATGATTTATTTTTTTCAAAAAGCTGACCACCAAGAATATCTCTTCAACTTCAATCTTCACAGGTAATTTTATGATCTCCTTTATATAGATATGTTTCTCTTTTTCTTTTTTTTTGCAGGTAGAAGAAGAAAACAATTCCAAAGATACTACTTTAGTAAAGATAACCTCACAATCGAAGAATCTTTTTTTACATTTCAACTTGAGACATGGCAGACTTGTAGGCTTCTACTTGAAGACTTAGTGGATTTGAGATTTTAACTTGATGATTCAACTTGAAGGTTAAAGTATAAGAGTTAAACTTGAAGATGTAGCCACTTTGAAGAATTTAACTTGAAGACATGGCAGACTTGGATAGTTGAAGACTTAGCGGACTAGAAGAATTTAATTCAACTTCAACTTGAAGATTTAGCATGCAGAGAATTTAAATCAATGATATAGAAAATATGAAGAATTCAACTTGGCGGCTTGGCAAACTTGAAGAATTCAGCTAAAAGACATGACAGTCTTGAAAACTTTGCAGCCTGCTAAAGACTATAATTGTCTTGAAGATACCAATCTCGGTGAAGAGGATCAAGTCATTCTGCAATTTATAACAAGTGAGCTTCTTTGTTTTTAATACTTTATGAATTTGATGACTTGGCGCACTTGAATACTGCAACTTTAAGACCTAGCGGGCTTGAATACTTCAAATTGATGATTTAATAGACTTGACAAAATCAACTTAACTTAGAATTGGAGCCTTCAACTTGAATATTTAGCCTCTTATTAAAGAAACTACAATCGTTCCATCAAAAGACCTCAATTTGACATGGAGGGCTTGCTCCCATTGTCCCATCAAGATAAGATAGAGAGTTCAACGAAGGAATACATGTCCACCTAATTTTCAAGTGTCAATCAAGTGAATTATATTCCATCGTACCTCATTTGAATAATGCCTTGGGTAATATATATTTTTGAACTCGTATGACTGAACTTAGAATGAAACTCTAAGCTGCCTACGTACCTCGGTAAAGAGGATCAAGTCATTCCGTAGTTCGAAATAGGTGAGTTTTTTTTTTTGCTTCCTACCTTTTTCCTAGGCCGCCTCTTTCGAGGTTTTCAACCTAGCGGACTTTTTTTTTGATGTCCTAACTTTTGCCTAAGCCGCCTCTTTCGAGGTTATCAACCTAGGCGGACTTTTTTGTGTGGGCCGTGCACAGTTTATACTCTTGCGGGTCAGGAGTAACATGCAGTTTATGCTCGTGCGTCGAGGAGCGCATTTGTTTTCTTCAAGGATAGTATCTCTTCATGAATTTTCCGCTGATGGGGCCAATCCACAAACCTTCTGAGTCAACTATCTTGTAAGCACCACTTGAGTATACCCCTTGTACGATATATGGTCCATCCCACTTAGCAGAGAATTTGCCCCCAGATCGACGAGAGGTAATAATAGGCCTTTTGACCACAAGAACTTGGTCACCCACTTGGAAAGATCTAAGGCGTACCCTTTTGTTAAAAGATCGAGACAGGCGAGCTTGATAACATTCAAGGCTTTGTTGAGCTTCTAGCCTCTTTTCATCAAGAGCTTCCAATTCTTCAAGGCGTAACCGAGCATTTTCTTCATCAGTGAGTCCTTCTTGAATGGCAAGCCGCAAAAATGGGATTTGATGCTCAAGTGGAAGGACCGCTTCAACTCAATAAACAAGTGAATAAGGAGTTGCTTGCGTTGGTGTGCGATATGTGGTCCTGTATGCCCAAGGAGCTTCTTCCATCCTTTCATGCCAATCTCTCTTAGACTTAGAGACAACCTTTTTCAACAAGTTGCAGAGCGTCTTATTAAATGCTTCAGCAAGTCCATTGGCAGCATCATAATACATGGAGGAATTGCGTTGCTTGAAGCCAAAAAGATCACATATTTTATTCATCAACTTGTTATCAAATGGCTTACCATTGTCTGTCAATATATCGAGGAATCCCAAAGCGATAGATAATATTGACTCGGATGAAGTTAGCCACATTTTCCTTCTTTACTTCTTTAAGAGAAACAGCTTCAGCCCACTTCGAAAAGTAATCAGTTGCGGCCAAAATGTATAGATGTCCACCAGAAGACTTTGGCAATGGACCAACAACATCCAAACCCCAAGCATCAAATGGCCACGAAGCAACAGTTGGGTGTAATACTTCAGGTGGTTGATGTACGAAGTTAGCATGGATTTGGCAAGCTTTACACCTCTGAGCGTAATCCAAACAATCATTCACCATGGTTGGCCAATAATACCCCATTCTTTTTATGTGGAAATGAAGTTTTGGCCCAGATTGATGCGCCCCACATACTCCAGAGTGTGCTTCTTGCAAGGCTTGAAGGGATTCATCAGTCCCCAAACAATGTAGGAGCACTCCATCAAATGATCGTCTGTAGAGTGTATTCTTGTAATAAAGAAAACGAGGGGTTCTCCTTCGAATTTCCGTTTTCCTTCGAGGATTTTCTAGCAATATACATAACAAAGATAATCGATTAATGGTTGTCGCCAGTCTTCAATTTCAACCTCAAGAATGGAAGCAATATGCTCAACTTCGCTTTCTTCTTCCTCATAGTCATTTGGTGGAGAAACTACCCATCTTTGGCAAATAGCGATTTGTGTCTGATCAGGCAAAGATAATGTAGAAGCTAAGGCTGCTAATGCATCATCTCTCTTATTTTCCTTTCTTGGCACGTGTTGAATAGTTACCTCTCTAAGCTAACTTACCAATCTTTGAGCATATTTGTGATATGGCACCAACTCTGGCTTCTTGACCTCATAGCTACCCAAAATCTGATTGATTACTAACTTGGAGTCTGCAAAAACTTGTAATTGCAATTGTTTGATATCCACAGCCATTTCAAGCCCAAGTATGAGCGCTTGATATTCAGCAACATTATTGGAGCACTGTTGTGTCAGAGTGAAAGAATAGGGCAAAACTTCTCCTTGAGAAGTGATAAACACTATTCCAGCGCCAGCTCCTTCACGATGTGCATCGCCATCAAAATACATCTTCTAAGGAGGCTGAATTTCTATGACCATTGCATCTTCATAATGCAATTCATCAGACAACTCCCAATCATCTGGAATCGGATGGTCAGCTAGGAAGTCTGCTAATGCTTGTCCTTTTACTGCCTTTTTAGAAACATACACAATTTCAAATTGTTGAAACTGGAGGTACCACCTCGCTAATCGATCACTTAGGACTGGTTTAGACATAACAAACTTGATGGGGTTCGCTCTTGAGACGAGTCGCACAACGTGATCTTGGAAGTAATGCTTTAGCTTTTGAATAGAGAAGACAAGTGCCAAACATAACTTCTCAATAGGCGAATACTTGAGCTCATTTGGCGTCATCATCCTACTCAAGTAATAAAGTGCATTTTCTTTGCCTTCATTGTTTCCTTGAGCGAGAAGCGCTCCTACTGACCTTTCCTGTGCTGAAATGTATAACATTAATGGCTTTCCAGGTATGGGGGCTGCCAGTACTGGAGGTTTCATCAGATAAGACTTAATGCTTTCAAAAGCATTTCTGCAAGCTTGGTCCCATTCAAAAGGAACCCCTTTCTTCATGAGGCGACTAAATAGTTGGCATCTTCCAGCCAGATTCGAAATAAATCTTCTAAGATATGCCAACTTACCCTTCAAGCTTTTTAATTCATGAATATCTTTAGGCTCGGGCATTTTCAAGATAGCATCCACCTTATCTTGATCAATTTCGATACCTTGATGTCGAACAATAAAACCGAGGAACTTCCCAGAAGTAACTCCAAAAGCGCACTTCAACGGATTCATTCTGAGTTGGTATCTCTGAAGCCATTCAAATACCATCCTCAAATCTTGCAAGTGATCATCTTTCTTCCTTGACTTTACTACCAAGTCGTCAACATAACACTCCACGTTTTTATGAAGCATGTCATCAAAAATATTTTGCATGGCACGTTGATATGTAGCACTGGCATTCTTCAAACCGAAAGGCATTACCTTGTAGCAGTATATACCTTTAGGGGTGCGAAAGGCAGTAAGTTCTTCGTCCTTCGATGCAATGCGAATTTGATTATATCCAGATGAACCATCCATGAAAGACATCTCCTCGTATCCAGTTGTTGCATCAATCATGAGCTCAGGGATAGGAAGAGGAAATTCATCCTTAGGACAAGCGTTATTTAGGTCACTAAAGTCAACACAAACTCGGATTCGGCCATTCTTCTTTCATACAGGGACAATGCTTGAAATCCATGCAGGATATTTAACTTCACGAACAAAACCAGCCTCAATAAGCTTTTTAACTTCGGTTTCAATCAAGGGAACCAGTTCAGGTTGTGCTTGCTTTACAGGACGAGCACCTCGTTTGACAGCAAGATGATGAACAACCACCTTGGGGTCTAAACCTAGCATTTCTTTGTAGCTCCAAGCAAATACATCTTTGAACTCTTTAAGTAGATCAATATATTTGCTCTCTTCATCACCAGTTAGAGAGGCACTTATATATATGGGCTTTGGATCTTCAACTACTCCGAGATTGACTTCTTTTAGTGCATCAACCGTTGTCTTCACCCCTTCTTCAAGCTCTGGTGGTGCATCTTTAGCGTCTTCATCCTCTTGAGGATCATCATCATTGAAAGATATATGATGACATACATGAATATCAAGGCACTTTTCCTCGATTTTCGTATAGGGTGAAGCATTTTGTTCATCACGAATGGTGATATGATATGATGATCCCACACTTTCTTCATCTTCCTCCCGTTCCTTAGTGTGGACTATAGTATGAGCCTTTGCTTTGAGGACCTCTCCGCACAAAACTACATTTTTTGTCTCTCGCCTCATTCTAGAAGGAATTAGACTTGGGTAGTCTGTGGTCAAAATCTCCTTTTTAAGGGAGATAGGTGCTCCAATCCTTCCATTACTTCCATGGCACTTGTTTTCCTTCTTCAGCGGTCCCAACCTATCAAAGACTGAGGTCCTTGGTTTCGTAAGTCGGTCAAATACAGAAGGCTTGTTATTAAGCATCGCAGACACTTCTTTAGCAGTAATATAGTTACAACTTGCCCTTTTAATGGAGATACGCATTGGCGGGGGTTGTTTGTAACCCCAATCCTTCACGTGATTGCTTCAGTGGGTACCATTTCTCCATCATCATCTTTGAGTAGGGTTTGAAGCTTCAGGCGGGAGCTTTCCCAACTTGGATGGTTTGTTGGGATCATATCCAGCTTTTGCTAACAACTTGTAGGCGTTTGGGTCAAAGCCCTCATCTGTGCGCTTTGCAGGAAGTGCTAGATTTAGAAACGAATTGTGGCTTGATGATTTGACAAACCCTTTAAGCAACTTTGTTGATGACTTAATTGCATCCATTCACTTGATAGGAAGGGTCAAGTCTCCTAACACATTACCTTGTAGCTCAGAAGATGGATCTTCGACCTTCCTTGCCTTTGGGACATAATGTGAGCACCTGATTTTTGCCCTATATGAATTACTCCCATAAATTCAAAACAAAATAATTTTTTCATTGTTTGCAATTTTGTGGATTTTTTGTGGCATTTTTTGTTAATTGTTTGCATTTGTTTGTGCATGTTTATTTTGTTCAATTAATGAAAAACACAAAAATACGTTGCATTTGCATTTAGGATTTGACTTTGTATTTTTAAGAATTAATTAGTAATTAAGTTGTTTTATAAAAGGAAAATCACAAAAATAGTTAATTTGCACTTTTTAATTTTAATTTTTGATTTTTGAGTAGTTTTCTTTTAATTAGTTTTTTTTCATTAATTGTGTTAATTATTATTTAGGTTTAATTAGTATTTTTGATAGGTTAATTAGGTTCTAGGATTTAATTTAGATTTTAATTTAATTTTGAAAAAAGGAAGAAGAAAAAGAATTTTTTTGAAAAAAAATTGATTTGAAATTAGAAAAATGAAAAAGAAAGAAAAGAGAAAAGAATGAAGAAGGAAATTTGTTTAGGCTAATATAATTCTTCCGCCCAGCCCAATTAAAAATTCCCTCAAACCCGGCCAGACCCAGCCCAATTCCACCCTATACCCGGTCCCTTTCTCCACTAAAACGAAACGACCTCGTTTTGACGACCCCAATCTGAGCCGTCGAGGTTTTATGATCTAACGGATAGGAACTAGGGGTAGATCAAGTATAAAGCTCTCTGTACTTCGTACCCCCCCCCCCCTCGGTCACTCGTCTCTCTCAATTCACTCTCTTTTCAAAGACGATAAACCCTAACCCGCTGCCCCCTTCCTCCACCGCCTTAGGGTGGCTGCGCCCACCCCAATCTCACCCAAATTAACACCCTAGAACCCCCTTTTCCTCCTCATTCCAAATCCCTACTTCACTTCCTTCGAATCCCCTCGGATCTCCTCGAATCTTAAATCACAGATAAGAGCCCTAAATCCCAAAAGTCCAAATTGGCGAGGTTTTGAGGATTTGAGGTCGAAATCGAGTTTAGTTGTGTGTTCTCAGTCGAGAACACACAATTAAGGTCTATCTCGGCCACAAATTCGAGGATTCAATGAAGTTGTTTTCAAAATGATTGTCCGGTATGCCTGGTTTTCTGTTTTCCATTTCTTTTTTATTATTATTATCTGCATCTATTTTTGTTCTTCTTCCCTTTTGTTTTCTTAAAAATTATTTTGCATGTGTTCCTTTTAGTTCGGTTAAGGCTCAATTGCCATTCTTTTTCCTTTAGTTTATTTGGATTCGTCATGTTAGCTCTTGTTTAATTTGCTGTTTTGGTTAAATTTTGGGCTATACTGAGACCATTTGGTCCAAAGGTCTAAAGGCCTGTTGGACTCCTTTGCCCGTCTAGTTGTTCTGCCCATTTGGGTGATTGAACTAGATTTTTGGGCCAAAAGGAAGGGGGTTAGCCAGACTTAGAATTGAAACACTGGGTATACTTGACCCAAGTAATTTGCTGAGAGTAATATTCAGGGGCTTGAGGGGTAATTTGGGTAGTTTGGGGTGGGGAATCTCTGAAAAACCACCTTAGGAAGCTTCTTAGAAGCTGAAAACAACCTTACTTGGCCAACAAGTCAGAAAATTAGGGACCAAGTAGCAAAAAATGAAAATTGGAAAGGTCCAAAGGGCAAAATTTTAACTATTTCTGCTGCCCTACTTCCTTGCCTATAAAGGCATCTCTATCTTGCATTTCCAGGCAGACCTTAAGAGATAAAAATCTGAAAAATCAGAAGAAAGACTTTGAAGGGAGAAAAATACAAAAAATTGGAAATGGCTGAAAATTGGAATGAAGTTACTGTTTCATTGAAAATCCTTCTGTGATTTCTCAAGTTTTCAATTTCTGAAAAGAGTTTCTGACTTTTCTAGTGTTAAAATGGATTGAAGTAGGTGTTTAAGTGTCACGACCCAAACCCCGGTCGTGATAGCGCCCAACACACTGCTAGGCAAGCCCGACCATTTACACAACCTTAACCAAATAACCTAGATGGATAAATAAATATTCACAAGTAAAAATAACAATTTAAATGCGGAATCTCTGAAATAAATTCTAACATTCGAAAACCCNAAGATAAAATACTAAATAGCCCACAAATCTGGTGTCACGAACATGAGCCTCTAAAACGGAATATTCACCTATCACAAGTCTGTCTAGGAAAAATACGAATAAAAGGATAAAATAGATGGGAGAGATCAAGGCTGCGAACGCCATGCAGCTACCTCGATACTCCCGGATAAACGCTGCTCAGCCAACAAGTCCTCACTCACCCTGTGGTGTACCTGAATCTGCACACAAGGTGCAGGGAGTATTGTGAGTACTTCCAACCCAGAAAGTAATAAATATAAATAAAGTTTGAGGATAAGAAATCCTAAATAACACAAGGTAAAGCTATAAATACAATAACCATCAACACAAGTAAGCTATAAATACAATAACCATCTAAGACAATTATAATAACGCCACAACAGATGAAGAATAAATGACAATTAAATATGCAATGCAACACATAAACCGGTACCTCCAGTACCCCGCTGCGGCCGTCGCACCCGCTTCCAGTTTATTAACGTCGACGGCGCTCACTCGGTGGGGGTGTGCAGACTCCGGGAGGGGCCCCTTACGGCCCAAGCGCAATAATAAGCCATATCGTGGCATCAAACAGGCCCTCGACCTCATATCAATATCAATATCATACCACTGCGGCGTGCAGTCCGATCCCATACTCAGTCCAAAATCACATAAGCCTTTCGGCACAATAATATAAAAATATTCAGCCCAAACTTCATTTAAAAATATTACTTTAGTTTCTACTTTTAGAAAAATGGCTGAGTTTACAAAAACAGTGTTAATACCAGGACTGAGTTCAATATCTAGAAATATGGTAGGAAACCAGTAAAAATAATCCCTGAAGGATTCAAGTAGTTGGCACGAAGCCCAATTATGATAATTAATCCATTTTATAAGGATATCACAAAACTACAATCAATTAGGTAGTAATTTTATTAAGCGGGACGGACCAAGTCACAATCCCCGACGGTGCTCTACCCCAAGCCCGTTATCCGGCGTGCAAGTCACCTCACATAGCACTACATTGTGCAAATTCGGGGTTTCAAACCCTCAACACAGCATTTACATTTATTACTAACCTCAAGCTGGCCAAAGTCCTAGCTTGCTATGCCCTTGCCTTTCGAATTAACCTCCTCGTGCGTCGAATCTGACCAAAACCAAAACGAATATGTCACAATAGGCTAGGGGAACATAACCCAATCGAAAAGACTCGAAAAATATCGAAAAGCACGAAATTTGCAAAACCCGAGCCCCGGGCCCACTTCTCGAAAAATCAGAAAATTAACATCACCGGATTCCTCATCTCGCCACGAGTCTATACATACCAAAATCTCTCAAATCGGACCACAAATGGCCCCTCAAATCTCAACTTTAGAATTTCAAACTCAAGCCCACATTTCTTACAATTTGGCTATATTCTCACGAATTTCAAGGATGATTCTACAATAAAATCATGTTTTTAACTCATAAAACTTACCTTCAATCGATCCCAGTTGAAACACTCTTCAATCCCCATCCAAAAGCTCTCAACAATGCCCAAAAATGGTGGAAAAATGGGTTGGGTTCGCGGATGAAATGTTTTAAAACCTTCTGCCCAGGTCTGACCCCTCCTTCTTCGCGAACGCGGCCCACACCACGCGAACGCGAAGCTTTATTCCTCATACATACGCGAACGCGACACACACGATGCGGACGCGAAGACCAAAAGCCCTGAACCTCAATTCCTTATACGCGAACGCAATTGGGCTGGTGCGAACGCGGACCCTCGAACGCAAACGCGTAGAGCAAATTACCTGCCTCCCAATTCGCGAACGCGTGACTCTTTATGCGAACGCGAAGAGTAAATTCTCTGCAACACCTGAAATGAGAAATCTGCAGCTTTTTAACTTAGGAAATGGTCCGGTTGACCACCCGAAACTCACCCAAGGCCTCCGGGACCTCAACCAAAAGCACCAACACATCCTATAACATTATTCAAACTTGTTCCAGTCATAAAAACACCTCAAACAACACTAAACCATCATTTCTCATCGAATTCAAGCCTAAGTTCTTCAAAAACTTTCGAAATACGCATTCGATCAAAAACCCAACCAAATCACCTCCGAATGACCTAAAATTTTGCACACACATCCCAAATCACCTAGCGAAGCTACTGCAACTCTCAAAATTCCATTCCGACCCTCGGATCAAAATCTCACCTGTCAACCGGAATTCGCCAAAATACTAACTTCGCCAATTCAAGCCTAATTCTACACCGGACCTCCAAAATCACTTCCGATCAAACTCCTAAGTCACAAATCATCCCCCGAAGCTAACCGAATCATCGAAATTCATATCCGAGCCCTCTAACACATAAGTCAACGTCCGGTTGACTTTTTCAAAACAAACCTTCCTTAAAGAGACTAAGTGTCTCATTTCCTTCTAGAACCACTCCAAATCAACTCGTTCACACCCAACACTGATAATGAAGCATAAAGAAATAGATAATAGGGAAAAACAGAGCGGTTCTCATGAGATGACGGGTCGGTCGTCACATTAAGGTTCAGTTTTTTTGAAGTTGCTGTGGTTATTGTTAGAGGGGGACTGCATTTTACTGCTTTCATACTCATTTTGGTTTGAGCTGATTTTGTTGGGATTGATTCTGTTGCACCACTGCTGCTTGACTGCAAATTCTTCACCTCGTTTGTTTGCTTTGTTCATTTCCAGGTATTCCTCGATCATATGGATGCCATTTGATGTAGCTCGAAGTATGGATTTGAAAAATAAGATAAAATTTGGATGTTGTGAATCTGAATCATCTTTTCTTCTTTCAATTTCGTGATTAATCTGTAATGCTTGGTTCGAGAAAGATTATGATGAATGTGTTTATTTAAGAATGAGTTGTAATTGAAGTTTAAATCATGTTAACTAGTAAATGTTGTCCTCTTATGATTTGGTCAACGTATTCTGTTATTAGTATTGAATCTTGGCTTTGTGCGATCATCTTTGCTTGAGTCTGGTTCCGTATTATTGGGAAATCAGGTAGTTNTATTGGGTTTGTGTAAATTGGATAATCCTGCATTGCTGAGAGTTCAAAATTAGTTAGTGAACCATTAGCTGGGTCTTGCTTTGAGTCTGCTAGCATAAGAATGTGCTGTATTTAACCTCTGATTGTTTTGTTGGGTATTTGTTGATGTCAGGTCTTTATTAATGGGTATTTAAGATAAGGGAAATGGGGTACAGGGGAATATATGCCAACATATGAACATTGAGTATGGAAACTGTGCAGTGTATTAATTTGATGGTATATAAGGCATGGTAAACACATCCTAAACAATTCATTTGATTTAATGTAGGTATTTGTTTGCTTGAGTATCCTTTGATATTTCGTTTTGCAAAGATGCCAAAGACCTGTAACTTTATTTGTGGTCTGATTTCATGATGGCCATTTGGGGCTTAATTCTTATAGTCGGATTGATTTGGGATCACAGGGACTCGATCAGGGTCAAACATTAATGCCCCCCCTCCTTTGTTAGACTTGGGCTCAACTTGGGCCCAAAGCTTGAAATCATTTGAAACAGAAAACGGTAGTCCTTGTCATATGTGTGCTTTCTCACTGATGCCATTGTTGGGCCCAAATTCGTTCTACTGACTGGCCCAATTTGTGTTCTTATGTGGTCAGATTAGTTCGAACTTTAACATTTGGGTAACTACAATTTTAGTAGCCTTTTAATTAATTAGCACTTCTTTAGCATTGGAGGTGTGCCATAATGAATTTCTATGGCCCTCGCAAACACTTCAGTTAGTTATTAATGAGGAATATTCGTAGAAAAACCTTTAGGGCCGTTTAATATACTATCGCGGTTGTGGACACGTTCGCGTGACATGATTGCGATTCTAAAAACAAAACCAGAGTATGCGTTCACGCAAGTTTGGCCAAACTCTCTTAATAATAATAAAGAGTCATTAATTGTGGACACGTTCGCGTGATATGATTTTGATGCGCCAAACAAATGGGTATACGTACGTGTAACCCGTTTCAAGATAACTTTCTCAATTAAAAGCGGTGAAAGCGGCAAAAGCACATAGGTTCTAAAAATAAGTAATTAAACATTTTTAATAAGCCAAGTATGATTAAAGCGACCGTGCTAGAACCACGGAACTCGGGAGTGCCTAACACCTTTTCCCGGGTTAACAGAATTCCTTACCTGGATTTCTGTGTTCGCAGACTGTAATACAGAGTCAATCTTTTCCTCGATTCGGGATTTGAAACCGGTGACTTGGGACACCATTAATTATCCCAAGTGGCGACTCTGAATTTTTAATAAAATGAATCCCGTTTCGATTGTCACTTTAAGTTGGAAAAAACTCCCTTTATTATATCCCTTTCGGGGTGTAGTGAAAAAGGAGGTGTGACAGCTCTGGCGACTCTGCTGGGGACAAGAACCCAGAATCTTTGGTTCAGGGTTCAAGAATTCGAGCTTGTTTCATGATTTTTACTTGGTTTTATTTATTGTTCATAATATTGTATTCTGTGAACCGTTTGTGCTAAATGCTATCTGTTTACCGCTTTAATATTGTTTGAATTGTATATAACTGTCTTCTTACGCCACCCATCTGAGTCTTCTGAAAATGGTGCATACGTTCGCGTAGCCCGCTTTTTCTGTAGAAATTATACCAAATAGAGCGAGGCTGGGCAAGCGACAAGGCCGGACAGACTTTAGTGCTCCCTCCTCGGCCCCAGTTGTCCGCTCAGGTACCCCAAGTCTAGACCAAAACCCTAGGATTTAAACTTAGAAAAACACAGCTTCATACCGGATCCCTAGTAGGAGCGCTTGTTTGCATCACGTGCATTTGACTTAGGGGACTCAACACAGGGGTTGGGTCCGTCTAGGACAGGTGTACCAAAAATGAAAATATCATCCTGATGCATCTTACTTGCTACTTGTGCATTTATTTGCTTTGGATTTGCATGCTGACCGACTTTTGAATAATGGGAGAAAGTTAGGAAAGGTGAATAGCAGTGTGAGGGTTAAGTGAGTTGATCACCTGTTTTGGAAAACCAATGTCCAAATGGTACTGAAACTCTGCCAAATTTTTGGGAAAAATGAAATTTGTTTTCAAAAATAGTTGGTTTTGTTTTATCTGCCCGAACTACGCCAGTTTGATTCTCACAGGGTGTGAGATACGTAGGCAACCCCCATCGGGACCAACTTTCTTTTTGAAAAAATAGCCCAAACAGAACAAAAATTTTATTTTTATTGTAAATAAGTAAGGTGATGCCATTCTTGTCAAAATAGCCGAATGTCCCCAAAAGGGCGCCGGAAGGTTGTTTTTGCAAGAACAGCCGCCTTTGGTCATTTTTCAAGGTTTTGGCCGGTTAGCGAACACAGCCTTAAAATCTTCTTCCTCAAGGTGCCGAAAGGCCGTATTGGCAAAGCCGGATATTTTTATAAAAATTTTGAAAAAATAGTAATAACGTTTTGAGTCAAAATGAGTCTTGATTTTTCTCCTGTTAGTTTCCTTTTTGAGCCTGTTGGTTTTTATGGTAAAAATTCGGTAAAATGAGTCGTTGTAATTAAAATATTTTATTTTTATTTGAAAATCCCAAAATGTTTTGTTATTTATTTTTATCCTCCAGAATTATGCTCGGTCTGATTCATGCGGGATCATGATACGTAGGCAATCTCCATAGGATTCGACCATAACCAAAAGAAAGAAAAAGAGTGATAAAAAAAGAGGAAAAATAAGAGAGAAAAGAAAAAAGAGAGAGAAAGAAAATAAGAAACCGTAAGAAGGAAGCAACGGAAAAATAAGAGAGGGAAATGAGAGAATAAAAACAAAGAGAAGAGGAAGGCAAGAATGAAAAAAAAAAGAGAAAAAGGGAAGTTGCAAATGAAAATAAGGAAAGCCGGGATGACGTAAGCAACCGATCAAATGCATAATAGAAACGGTTAACTGCTTAGGTGCATTCATTCCCCAAAATATGCGGTTACCAATCTGTTAAAGCCTTAATCACTAACAAGGTTGTTATTGATGTATTGAGTCCAGGCAGGTGGTTAGTTGATTGGCATTCTGGCACCTCACTCCTACAACACCCGGTCCAAGGACAAGATGAACATGGCCAACCAAGAACTAGAGGCGAGTATTGTCGACCCGTCAAAAGAGGTGGAAGAATTGGATGTTAATGCGATGAAAGAAGAGATGCATAAGCTGAAGCAGCAAATGGCTGAAATGTACCAGGCCTGGGCAAAGGGGCATCCGCCACCGGTCTATCCCGCCAACCCTGCTTAAATCCCACCATTGGCTCAACCTCGGGAGCCTCCTACTGTGAATTCATCTCCAGCCTTTCCCACCTACCAACAATGCTATGGCACCACTTCCCAAACACCACCAGCTCCACAATCCAAACAAGTCCCATACCCTCCTCCACCAATCACTCCTGTTTTTGTGGCACCTCCACCTACTGCATTACACCGATCTTCCAGTGAGCCTCTGTTCCAGACTCACGACAACCATTATTATCCCCTAGAACCTACCTTCAAAGCGCCAGAACCATGTTCTTACACTCCTCATTTTGATCTCCCGGCAGAAACTGAGAAGCCACCTAAGAATCCCGAGCAAGAGGAGATGATTAGAAAAGTCAAGAGCTTGGAGCAATCTTTCAGGAATATGCAGGGGCTAGGTGGTCAAGTAAGTGTGGCGTATAAAGACCTATGTCTGTTCCCAGATGTTCAAATACCAGCAGGGTTTAAGATGCCCAAGTTTGATCTGTACGATGGGCATGGTGATCCAGTGGCACACCTGGGAGGTTCTTGTAGCAAGATGAGAGGAGCAGGCGGGAGAGATGAATTACTGATGGCATATTTCAGTCAAAGTTTAAGTGGCTCAGCTTTGGAATGGTACACCCGACAAGATCATGGTCGATGGTACACATGGGATGATCTAGCCCAAGCATTCGCCTGCCATTTTCAGTACAATCTTGAAATTTTTCCAGATCGTCTGTCATTGACAAAGATTGAGAAAAAGCCCGGTGAGAGTTTCAGAGAATATGGCTTCCGTTGGAGAGAGTAAGCAGCGAGGGTTCGACCCGTCCGATAGAAAGAAAGTGGAGATGGTTGACTATTTTCTTGCAGGCTTTAGAGCCACTTATTTCGGTTATTTGGTGTCAGCGATAGGACAGTCCTTTAATGAAGTGGTAAAAATGGGGAGCATGGTAGAGGAAAGACTCAAATCTAACAAAATCATGAGCTACTCAGCAATTAAAGAAACCACCCAGGCCATTCAAAACGGTACTGGGGTGTACTTGGGAAGAAGAAGAAAGAGGATGTTGCGACAATCGAGTCAGGAGCTTGGTTCGGATCTAGGGGCCCATCACTTTACTATAACAAGTCTCGACCCCACCACCAAACTTACCCCCACACTCCATATAGCCTACCACAACACTACTACCCACCGCCAGATCCCCATTTTCTGTCTATCACGCTCAAAAATACACTCAACCTCCTGCCCACGCACAATGGCGTGCGCAGCTCCACAAAATACATACCCAGCTCCACAAAATGCCTATCCACCCCCAAAAGCCTACCGAAATCCCCTTGGAACAGGTTTCCGGCCCAATCAGCCTTCAAGAATGAGAGGTTGCAGAAGAAGAAGACTTTTACTCCATCGGGAGAATCATATACTAGTCTATTCCACAGGTTGAGATAGTTGGGTATGTTGAATCCAATTGAGCCTAAACTGCCAAATCCTCCCCCGAGAAATCTTGACCACTCGGTGAGTTGCGAGTATTGTTCAAGTGCTCCGGGGCATGACAGAGAGAAATGCTGACAATTGAAAACAGCTATTCAAGAGCTCATTGATACCAATCGAATCGAGGTTCAAGCCCCGGAGGCGCCTAATATCAACCAAAACCCATTGCCGGCCCATCATGAGATAATATGATCGAAGATGAAGTGCATAAGGGAGGGGAGGCCTAAGAAGCCTTCACAGACCCATCAATGATGATTCGGTTCCAGTGAGTCAGGCCGGTTTTTGTTAAAAAGTTCAACAAGTGAGAAATGCAGTGATCAGGTTGAGCGGGATAAACAGTGAACCATTGCGGTAGTCAAAAAGGGGTCCTTCAAGTGAGGTTGCAACGAAAACAAGAAAAGGCAAAAGTGGTGTGCCAGGAGTGGCGAACAAGCCTGTAGTGATTGTGGAGGGTGCCCAACAGATCTCGTCATTGCTCAAGCCAAGGCGCTGGGGAAGCGCCCAGTAACAACAATTCCTAGTCTGTGGTTTGAATCTTGATATTACAGAGTTGATTGAAAGGTTCGAGAAGTTGTTTGACGATGCGAACATGGTGGAAGTTGGAGAGGAGGTTCTAGCAAGGCGGATGTGCAATTGTCGGGCCAAGTGCAAAGATTAAAAATTGGGAAGCTGACTCCTCTCCCTTACCGGAAGGAAGTTGGTAGTTTGGCTTTGATTTCATTTCAGTTTATCAGGATTATTCCAGGTTGTAAGTCAGATTTCTATTTCGTCCGTTGTGGATGTATAAAACTGTTATCTTTTGATTTCAATGAAAATGCAAATTTCCCTTTTTCTCATTCCTGATTAGTTTTATTTTTGTTTTTCTTTTCATTCCTTACACAGTTCTTTTAATGCTGGGTTTTCAATGACATGACATGCATTTAGAATTCTTCGGCCCAGTTTTAAAAAGCCAAGCTAATTTCTGAATAAGTTCAAATCCATCCCCTTCGGATTGTCGCTTGAAGCCGAAATTGATGATGATGAGTGGGTTAGAACCCGCCTGAGCAATGGAGTTTGATCGATAGAAAAGACATTGGGCAGCAGTGTTCATGGCCAATTGTATTCAACAGAGGAATGGCAAGAGCATATAATAAGAAGGTCGGTCCACGGAAGTTTGAAGTGGCAGCAAGTGTTGAGACGTGTCCTTCCACATCAGGCTGAGGCCAAAGGCAACAGTTCGCCCCAAAACTGGCAAAGGGCCGTTTCATCGTAACTAGAGTGTTGTCAATGGTGCTTTTATTTATCAAGAGCATAGAAGGCAAGTGTGTAGAAAGGCCATCAATTTCCGATGCGTGTCAAGAAATACTATGTAGATTTTCTTTGGTTAAATTGTGTTTGTTATACTTGGCATGTTTTTGAAAGATTGGAATGACGAAAGGCATTTTGTTTCTTGCTATCTAATATACTTTATCCTTTATTTACCCCTTTGGGAGCCTTATTTATTTTCTTTCATACCCCTCTTTCGGAATCAGTAGCAGAGATTAGAAACACAAGCGTGAAAGACAAGTATGAAAAGAAAAAAAACGAGAGAAGAAAAAAAGAAAAAGAAGAAGAAAAGAGAAAAAACAACAAAAGCAGAAAAGGAAGAAATGAAAAGAAAAAGAGAAGAAAGTGGAAGGAAAAAAAGAGAGAAATCACAACCAACAAAAGCAATTTCTATGACATGAACTACGTTCGACCTGATTCCTTTTAAGGATACGTAGGCAGCCTCACGGTTCGGTCCCATCAAAATAAAATCCAAAAGTCCCCAAGCAATGAAACTGGGCCAGAAGTTGCGGATGTTGTAACAAATATGATTCCGAAAGATGTAATCTTAAACCCATTCGAATTGTTTTCAGCCTTTAATACCCTTTCTTGCTAACCCTATCCAAAAGCCCACATTACGGTCCAAAGAAAGACCTTCTGATCAACCTTTGAGAGATGCCAAGTCGAACAAGTAGAGGTGATTCATTTCAGGGGCAATACCCTGGTCCAAGAAGGAAAATAATGAAAATGAGAGAGTCTTATTGGTGAAAACCCTCACGGGCACTGTAAGGAGACGAGAGCTGAGAGAAATAAAATGAGAGAGTCTTATTGGTGAAAACCCTCATGGGCACCATAAGGCGACGGGAGCTGAGAGAAATGAAAAATGAGAGAGTCTTATTGGTGAAAACCCTCACGGGCACCTTAAGGCGAAAGTGAGTTGAGAGATGAACAAATGAGAGAGGTCTGTGGTTGAAAACCTTTCAGGGCACTGTAGGATAAACAAGGTTAAGGTTTGGGTGAAGAAATCAGGTTGTGGAATTCCGGGGCAACAAAGTATGGCAACTGAAAGTTGGTTGGCTGGACGGGCTGGGCCGGTTAATCCAAAATGCATGTCATGATCAATGGTACCAGCTTGTTCCACTCAGATAAGTCTCTTTTCCTTTTCCTTTTAGCAAGTAGTCCATGTTTTGGATTTTCTTTATCCTTAACTCTCAAGGTCATTGCATTTCATTTCTTTTGGGGTTTTGTTTCTCTAAGATGTTCCAATGTCAGTCTTGTTCAAAGCAAATAAGAAAGGATTTCAAAGCTCACTACCAACTTCCAAAATTGCAAAGCATAGAGTGGCCAGAACATACCAAAAATAGCATGATGCAGTGGGATATAAGGAGTCACCGGAAGTTTCATCGGTGGAATGACTTGTAATTTCATAGGAGATGCGAAGGTTCAGATAAAGGGGTCAGAGATGTAAAACAAGAGTATGGGTATAGAGCACTCGGATCATCAAAGGTCATGGGGTTTGAAAGTCAGTCAGAAAATCCAGCGGTTCAGGGCCAGTTCGGGGAAGCAGGTCAAAGCAAAACACGGCAGCGGAGACATCTTCAGCAAGAATGCCATCAACTAACCACCAATTTAAACTGACAAGATTTTTCTTTGATTGAAACAAGAGCAGAAAATTTCGTTGGTTTCGGAGGAATTCTCCGTAGGGGAAGAGCAAGCACCAAACAGGTTTGATCGTAAACTCTTAGGACCCTCCTGTAAAATGGGACTTAGTTAAATTTCAAAGCAATCATGAATAGCATAGTTTAGCATAAGGAATATCGGTGGGTTTCAAAGTTTGCATGTTTAAGATAAGATTCAATTAGGAGTTTTCGGGACCCTCCCTGAATAATGGGACCTAGTTTTAAGATTTCCGTTAGATAACAAGATGTAGCATAAATTCTGCTGTAGGGTAGTATAATTCAGCTGTAAAAATTGTAATTTTTAAGATAAGATTTGATTTTGATTTTCAGGACCTTCCTGGATAATAGGATGTAGTTTTAAGACCCTCTTAGATAACAGGACTTAGCGGAAGTAATACCTTTAGAAGATATAACTCAGGTTTATAATTGTCATTCAATTAAGAGTTGTCAGGACCTCCCTGGATAATAGGACCTAGCTTTTAAATTCTTAGTAATAGTTGGTAGAAGAATTCAGTTTAACACTCATCTATGTGCCCAGCTACCAAACTGGGGCAAAAAATTTTCTTTGTTTTGTCTATTTTTGTAGAAATCAGGTACCCACTTGGAGTACAGGGAGAAGCAGTTCAAGTTTTAGCAATCAGGCGCCCACCTGGAGAGCATGGGAATACATTCAAGTTCAGCAGTCAGGAGCCCGCCTGGAAAGCAGGGAATACATTTCAAGTTCAGCAGTTAGGAGCCCGCCTGGAGAGCATGGGAATACATTTCAAGTTTAGCAATCAGGAGCCCGCCTGGAGAGCATGGGAATACATTTCAAGTTTAGCAGTCAAGAGCCCGCCTGGATAGCATGGGAATACATTTCAAGTTCAGCAGTCAGG